>NC_083466.1:25343252-25480752 GCF_030014155.1 Tachysurus vachellii | reverse complement strand
AAATATGAAATGTGATTTTTATTCTGAAACATTGAACTATACAGGGAACTTACATTCAGAATCCTGAAGATAGTCTTGCAAAAAGTGTGGCACTCCTGTTGAAATCGATTATTCCCCCTTTCAGAATGAATTATTTGGAACAGACTCTCCAGATCAGCTGCTGTTAAAGCCTTCTCAGGCTTCACAGAAAGACATCATTTGCAGAGGGTATCTCTGGAGAGCATCTAAGACACCAAGCACCTTTAAGCCATCACAGAACCTAGAAGAAAAAACAGTTTGAATGTCTTTGACAAAAGGTCTACCCTCTTACAATGTTACAAATCCTAAGCTATTCCCATACATGTATAAATGCCACTGGTTTAAGCTTGGTTCCAGAAAAAAAAATAGGCTCAACTAGAACAGAAAACAGACCAAAAATTCAGAAAAAACACATGATATAAATGTTATAAATTGAGTTGCATGTCAACGAGTGAAATAAGTATTTGATCCCCTACCAACCAACAATAATTCTGGCTCCCACAGACTGGTTATGGGCTCATGTGGTACACAGATTCATTTAAGAAGGTGCTCCTAACAACAACTGTGTATAAAAGCTTGGTGAGAAGGGGACTATCGGAGCGATTATTTGAAAATTAATGAAATACAAAATAACCATCAATTGCCCTCGGTCTGGAGCTTCATGCAAGATTTCATCTAATGGGGTAAGGGTGATCATGAGAAAGTGAAGGATCAGTCCAGAACTTCATGGGAAGAGCATGTGAATGATCTCAATTCAGTTGGGACCATAGTCACCAAACAAACTATTGGTAACACAAAACTCCGCCATGGATTGAAATCCGTTAGCGCCCACAAGGTCCCTCTCCTCAAGGAGGCACATGTTCAGGTGCATCTCAATAAATTAGAATGTCGTGGCAACATTTGTTCTATATTTATTTTATAAACATTTATTTCATTTATTTTAGTAATTCAACTCAAATATTGACAATCATGTATTATACAAATTCAGTACACACAGACTGAAGTAGTTTAAGTCTTTGGTACTTTTAATTGTGATGATTTTGGCTCACATTTTTTTTCTCATTAAAATAACAACATATTGTACTTGAATGTGTGTAACATGCCAGTTGTGATTCCATTTTATGAAAATAAAAAAGTCCTTAATCTTAAAATATCCAAATATTTACTCAGATCAATCAAAGAAATAATGTACAATACATAAATTTCCAACTTCTTAAAATTAACAGTGCAGCATGGTGTGGGATGGGGATCAGCCTGTGGTACTGTTGAAGCACTATTGAAGACCAGGTTACTTTGTTAACAGCCTTCAGCTTGTCTGTACTGTTTGGTTGGGTCGGGTGTTTCTCATCTTCCTTTTGTCAATAACCCACACATTCTCTGTGGGTTCAGGTCAGGCAGGTTTTTTAAATAAACATTTATTACAAGCATCGTGCCGGATGGAACTAATGGATGGTCTCCCTTTGATATTCTTTTTCAGAAACCTCCAGCTGATCCTGAACCTCAGATTGCCGGCTGAGCCTACGGCACGCTTCACCTTTGCACTGCCGTCCACCTTCCTGTGGCCCAGGCTTGGAGCCTGGATTTCTGCCCAAGTGCCCCTACAACCCCTTAAAGGACCCCTTTTTGTGCTTTAACTCTCTTCATTTGAATATATTGTCTTCTGGTAAAGTAGGTTCCTGACTTTTGTATACTATCTGCTTAACTCACTTTGTTCTAGAGTAGTGTGATTTGAATTGTTATATTCTATACCATTGTTGATTTTTATAGTGTTGGTCTTTGTTGTTCTCTCAGCTGATTAATCAGGAGTAGTTTCAGTCTACCTTAAGGTGTGAATTGGGGGCAGGGCTTACCTATTTAAATTGAAGGTTCTCCGGTTTGTAAGTATCTCTCTCTCTCTCTCTCATTGTAAACTTAGTGTCTAATACTGTTTTGCTATATTCTACCATACCTTAATTCTCACTCTTGTTTGATTGCAAATATGTGCCTTAAACCCATCTCTGTACTCAATTCCTACTCTCGCAGACGCTCTCATCCACAGAGCAGAGGTCACAATCCCAGTAACCTCATCTACCCTCCTCTGTTGTGTAAATCTCAAACAGTGGTGGTAGGTGGGCTCTGGAATTGCCAGTCTGCTGTGAAAAAAGCTGATTTTATCACTGCTTTAACTTCCCATTACTCCTTTGATTTTCTTGCACTAACAGAGACCTGGATATCCCCACAGAACACTGCTACACCAGCTGCTTTATCCTCTGCCTATGCTTGCTCTCACTCACCACGAGAAACAGGCAGGGGTGGTGGTACAGGTTTATTGCTGTCAAAGAAATGGTGCTTTACACCTCTCCTCTTGTCTCATTTAACCATCTCCTCTTTTGAATTCCATGCCATTTCAGTTACTTCTCCAATTAACCTTGTTATCATTGTTGTTTACCGCCCTCCTGGTCCCCTAGGTGACTTCCTGGAAGAAATGGACACACTGCTTAGTGCATTCCCTTCTGATAGCTCCCCCCTGACAGTGCTTGGTGACTTCAACCTCCCCTCTGACAAGCTACATTCTTCTTCCCTCCTGTCTCTTCTCGACTCATTCACATTCACACTCACACTCAACAGCTACATCCCCACACACAAAGGAGGCAATGTGCTGGACCTGGTTTTCACCCGTCCTTCTCCAGCTACAGATGTGACTGCTACCCCACTACACGTCTCTGATCATCACCTGGTATCCTTCACCATCACTCTCCCTACCCTACCTAAAACTACCTCTCACCCCCTCGTTCTTATCCGCCACAACCTTTACTGTCTCCCCTTCTTCTGTAGCTTCTGGCACTCTTTCTTCCCTTCCTGATCCTGAGTCTTTTTCCTCACTACCCTTGGACTCGGCCACAGATACTTTCCTCTCATCTCTTTCCTCAACTATGGACTTACCTCTGCCCTATGTCCACTAAACCCAAGAAAACTTCTTGTTCTGCTCCTTGGCTTTCAGATGTGCTGCGCAACAATCGAAGAGAGCTAAGATCATCAGAGAGAAAGTGGAAGAAATCACAACTTGATGCAGATCTTGATTCTTACCGAACACTCATGGCCAAGTTCTCCTCAGATGTGACTTCTGCCAAGACTTCCTTCTACAAGGAAAAGCTTGAAGCTTCCTCACATGACCCTCGGAAATTCCACAACATCTCTTCTCTGCTCAACCCCCCGGCTCCACCTTCTTCATCCTCCCTGACTGCAGAAGACTTTGCTTCTTTCTACCAGGAGAAGATTGAGGAAATCTGCCGGAACTTCACTTCAGCTCCGACTGCACTTACATCTCAGAGTATGGATTCCCCTACACCTTTTGTTGTCGCATTTCTCAACTGTAACAGCAGAAGAGATTCTAAAACTCATCCAGTCTTGCAATCCTACCACCTGCCCATTGGATCCACTCCCTTCCACTATGCTCCAGACCATCTCGCAAGACCTTCTGCCCTTCATTACCACTATCGCCAATAGATCCATAGCATCTGGTCAGGTACCAACTACTTTCAAGAGAGCAAGGGTTATTCCCATCCTGAAGAAACCTGCTCTGGATCCATCAGACATCAGTAACTACAGACCGGTATCACTTCTCTCGTTTCTTTCAAAAATTCTT
This sequence comes from Tachysurus vachellii, assembly GCF_030014155.1. Lineage (NCBI taxonomy): Eukaryota > Metazoa > Chordata > Actinopteri > Siluriformes > Bagridae > Tachysurus > Tachysurus vachellii. Next base: position 25,477,109 of record NC_083466.1, on the reverse strand, counting down.
GAACGCATTGTCTTTAATCAACTGTCTGTCTATCTTTCACAGAACAACCTCCAAGACCCCAACCAGTCTGGCTTTAAAGCAGCTCATTCCACAGAGACAGCCCTTTTAGATGTCTCTGAGAAACTACATGCTGCTAGATCAGCCAAACTCTCATCCGTCCTTATCCTTCTTGACCTTTCAGCAGCGTTTGATACGGTCAACCATAAGACTCTCTTAGCCACCCTCAGGAGTCTTGGGATTTGCGGATCAGCTTGGGAATGGTTCGCTTCCTACCTGGAAGGACGCTCATATCAGGTAACATGGAGGGGAGTGACATCTGCTCCACGCAGACTCTCCACTGGCGTCCCACAAGGCTCAGTACTTGGTCCTCTTCTTTTCTCCCTGTATACTCACTCTCTTGGTGAAGTTATTTCCTCACATGGGTTCTCTTACCACTGCTATGCTGATGATACACAACTTATCTTCTCTTTCCCACCCGCAGATGCCACAGCTTCTGACCGGATCTCAGCATGTCTGGCAGAAATTTCATCATGGATGACTGCTCATCAGTTAAAGCTTAATCCTAGCAAAACTGAGCTGCTCTTCATCCCAGGTGATTCATCCCCAGGTCATGATCTTGCTATATCCTTGCACAACGATCTGATCTCCCCTTCAGCCACAGCTCGCAACCTTGGGGTAACCATGGACAATCAACTGTCCTTTTCCTCTCATGTTGCTAATGTGACTCGCTCATGTCGGTTTCTTCTCTACAACATTAGAAGGATTCGGCCATTTCTATCCACACAGGCTGCTCAGGTACTTGTTCAGTCTCTTGTCATTTCTAGACTGGATTACTGCAATGCACTGCTGGCAGGTCTACCTTTGAACGCAATCCATCCTCTGCAAATGATCCAAAATGCAGCTGCCCGGCTTGTTTTCAACCTGCCAAAGTTCTCGCATACCACCCCGCTGCTGCGATCCCTCCACTGGCTTCCGGTAGCTGCACGCATCAGATTCAAAACACTGATGCTGGCCTACAAAGCCAAAAATGGACCAGCTCCCTCTTACCTCAAAGCCCTCATCACACCTCACACTGCACCCCACACCCTCCGATCTACCAGCACTGCTCGACTGGTTCCACCATCTCTCAGGGTAAGAGGCAAGTATACTACAAGACTCTTCTCTGCACTGGCACCAAGGTGGTGGAACGAACTTCCCTTAGAGGTCCGGACAGCTGAGTCACTGGATATTTTCAAGCGGCGGTTGAAGACCTACTTATTCAGGAAACACTTCAACTAGCACTTCTTTCATTAGCTTTTGCATTTTAAAAAAAAAAAAAAAAAAAAAAAAAACACACCTTTGACACTTTTTCATTGTAACTTTGAACAAATGTTTTAAACTCATGGTATCTTAAGTATGTAACTTAGTGAGCCAGCGTTAATGTATTCAATGTTAGAGACTTAAGCACTTATGTATGTCGCTCTGGATAAGGGCGTCTGCCAAATGCTGTAAATGTAAAAAGGAAAGAACTAGTTATTTTCTCTTTTTATCACTAACTTTCTGTAGCACAAAAATTGCACGAGAAATCTAAGAAGAAATAAAATCACGACATTGCTTGCTCTAATCCCGTTTCTTTGCCTGTACTTTCGTGTCCCATCTCAGTAAGTTCCCTACTATATATACAGTATATGTAGTGATATGGATTCAAGTAGCCATGTATGTGTTTCCCATTAGTATTATTAGTTATCATTTGTTAAATATTGGTCTTGTGTTAAATGTATATGCAAATATATTTGTACTTGAACATCACTTAGACCTGTAGACGCTGGCGGGTGACGCTAGGGGGTGATCATGAGCCGCGGGACATAGAGCTTCATTTATAGATGAAGAAGCCACTGCGGCAGTCACTGTTAAACAGCTAAAAGATAACTTTCTATCTTTGTTTGTGTTTTTACAGGTAAGATGAGTGATGTGGCATCACAGTTTGTGTTCATAAAATGTTTATACGTTAGTTATGTGTTAGTTTGATGAATGTGTAGATTAAATTGATAAATTGAGCGGTGGAGGTACGGCCGGCTGCACCCGCGCGATGGATTGCGCAATCGCGGTTGGGAGATTGGGAGGTAAGGTTTCTTTAAGGGAAAACTCTTCCAGCTCCATGAAGTTAGATGGGTTGTGTTGGTGGACAACAATCTTCATGTCATGCCACAAATTCTCAATTTACCTAAAATCAATCAAATGTAGCTTTAGTAGTATGTTTATGCTCATTGTCCTGCTAGAAGATGAACCACCAACCCAGTATTAAATCTCTGGAAGACTGACACAGATTTTTGGAATCAGAAATTGGCTTGTATTTAGTTCCATCCAGCTTTCAGTCCTGAGCATTTTTTCAGTCCCTGCCACTGAAAAGCATCCCATGCAATGATGTTGCCACCATCATGCTTTATTGTGGGTATGATACTCTCAAGAGGATGGAAAGTGTTGGGATTTTACCACACATCATATCATATACATCAAAATGTCCAATTTTAATCTCATTAAACTAGAGAACCAGAGAGAATGTCTTCCACATGCTGTTTGGATTTGTTTCTTTTTTTTCTCTGACCACCTTCCATAAAGCCCCACTCTGTGAGGAGCGTATGGCTTAAAGTGGTCTTATGGACTGACACCAACATCTCTTCTGTAGATACCTGCAGCTCCAACAGTGTCCAAGGGTCAAGAATTCAAGAATTTTTATTGTCATTTCAACCATATATAGCTGTTGCAGTACACAGTAAAATGAGACAACGTTTCTCCAGGACCATGGTGCTACATAAAAGCAAAGACAGAGATAAGGACTTAAGTTAGTAAGTTAGTAAGTAAGTTAGTCCTAGCCACATAAAGTGCATCTGTGCAACCTTGTGCAAACAGTGCAGGACAAGACAAAAATACAGTGCAGGACAAAAAAGACAATACACAAAAGACAATAAACAAAAACAGCGCAGACGAGTGTAAATAGAGAGAATATGGAGGGCACCTTTCATCAGCTGACAGTTTTATTGCCCCAATAAAACCATAAAACAATAAAACCATAAAACAATAAAAGTTTATGATTGTAATTATATGTTTCCTGATAGGAAATGGATCAAAGGCCATACCATTGATCTGACAGATGTCTGTCATGTTTTATGTTTTGTTTAACACCATTGTATCTGCTTTCAAGTAGGAGACAAGTACTTTAAACTCTGGTTTGATCCGGGATGGTTTGTGGAGCCCCCTTTTCCCTCCCACCACACCGTCTTTCATACTGTTTAACACCTTTGTGTCTGCATTCAAGTAGAGAGGTGACAAGTAATTAAAACAAGACCATGTGTTTGATTGACTAGATAGTAGATAATTTTTTTTAAAAAAAAAAAAAAAAAAAAAAAAAAAAAAGGTTGTTTTATAACCCCTCAGATGAAACAGTGTTGTAAAAACAAGGCCATATGTAAAAAAAGGTCTAATAATTGTATTCAATAACTAGGAGATGGAAATAAGAGTAAAACAATATACAAAACTCAAATTTAATGTGATATATTTTCAATGCTGCAAAACTTATTGGATAAATGGCCAGTGTCTTTGTTTACAAAACATGTAAATCAGTTTTATTATTATTATTATTATTATTATTATTATTATTATTATTATTCTCTCTTACCTCAAACTGTTGTCCTATTTTGTGTCACAGCTAATATTTAATTTTCAATTAAATGTATTTCTATGGCACTTTTAACAACTGACATTGTCTCAAAGTAGCTTTACAAAAGAATAGAAACATTCATTCATTCATTTTCTACCGCTTATCCGAACTACCTCGGGTCACGGGGAGCCTGTGCCTATCTCAGGCGTCATCGGGCATCAAGGCAGGATACACCCTGGACGGAGTGCCAACCCATCAGAGGGCACACACACACACTCTCATTCACTCACGCAATCACACACTAGGGACAATTTTCCAGAGATGCCAGTCAACCTACCATGCATGTCTTTGGACCGGGAGAGGAAACCGGAGTACCCGGAGGAAACCCCCAAGGCACTGGGAGAACATGCAAGCTCCACACACAAGGCAGAGGCGGGAATCGAACCCCCAACCCTGGAGGTGTGAGGTGAACGTGCTAACCACTAAGCCACCGTGCCCCCGAATAGAAACATATAATAAAAATTTCAAAGTTTAAAATTAAGTTACTATTTATCTCTAACATCTGCACTAAATGATCATTGGAGAGGAAAAACTCCCTGAGATGATATGAGGAATAAATCTTGAAAGGAAGCAGATGCAGAAGGGAACCTCATCCTTATTGGGGTGACACTGGATAGTAAATAATGTAAATGTACATAATGTCTTTTCTACAATGCTTTACTTTAAAGTAAAATTTTCCAACCAATAGCTGAACTTGCATGCATTTCTTCATGCAAATGTTCACTGTTGAAGACCTGAGCACAAAGCTGACAGATACAATGGCAGTTCAAACACAGTATAATAGTCATGAAGTGGTTCTATCTACAGTACATCAATCCCATGGGTCATGTGCTGTCCATGCAGATCTATCTCCAGCAGACTGCACCACCAAGCGACGAGACTCCAACCAGGGGTAGGACATCAGGATGGATCAAATAAGTCTAGAAAGAAGAAGTGGACACATAGGGAACTCAGAACACTGGGAGCTCGGGAGTGGCATGTATAGGTCGAGAGAGAGAGAGAGAGAGAGAGAGAGAGAGAGAGAGAGAGAGAGAGAGAGAGAGAGAGATTTAATTAGCCATGTTGAAGTTAACAAATTTTCAGCTTTTGTATTGTTATACACTGCTCAATAGAGTTTGAATGGGTTACACAGTTATTGTACTTCCATTCATCCATTTTCTGTAGCACTTTCCTACACCTGTTCACAGGGAACCCTGAGCCTCTCCCATGGTGGAGGACACTCTGGATGGGATGCTAACAATTCACACAGCATAGTTATTGTACTTTCATAATGTCTAATGTTTTAATCAAATTAAAATAGAAAACTAAGGTTCATATTCATACAGTGCTTAGTTTTGTAACACAGTCATCACAAAGATCCAAAAACTGTTTGCTTGCTCATAGTGGATGGGGAAAATGGCAGTTGCAGCTTTAGCGTTGCAGTGTAGTTGTCACACTTATTACTTATATTTCACAATAAGGGACTTTTGTTATTTAAGGGATGTTTATAATGATCATTTAGCTAGATAATATAATGCTGAAATCCCATCACAATGTGCCTTGTGCCCACTCACCCAATGATTTTGTTACTGCACATGGATAATTTAATATTATAGACAATGTACTATAATGTAGCTGGAGTCAGCTTATGTTACACTTTTGCTGGAAAAGCTTTGAAGACGTGATTGCTCAGTTTTAGAAAACTGATGTCTAGCAAAGTCACTTAAAGTATATGCATAGAACTCACTCATTTCTCTTAAATTCTATCATATCAGTCTCAAAAGTGTTTACTTATGTGATCTGTGTTCAATAAGGTACCGGCACTTTTCTCCATGGGATTTGGGAAATTTGTTTTGATTTGAAACAAACTCAGCAGTTAGTATTTTTAAAAACTGAGCTATGAGCTGTGTCTTGTCAGGCTGAAGTGGTGCTACTCCTTATTCTCGCCACAGCAGCAACAGCCTTTGGTAAGATTCTTAGCTTTATTGAACAGGATATTACAAATTACACTTCATTTGTGTACAGTGAGATTTTTGTTAGGAAATATGACTTTCTACTTATCATAGTGGTGTGAAAAAGTGTTTTCCCCTTCCTGATTTTTTATTTTTTTGCACATTTCTGACACTTTAATGTTTCAGATCATCAAACAAATTTAAATATTAGTCAAATATAACACAAGTAAAAACAACATGCAGTTTTTAAATGAAGGTTTTTATTATTAAGGGAAAACAAAATACAAACCAAATAAAGAAAATAAATAAGATCAAGTTAAAATATTAAAATCTTGAAAGTATTTACAATAAAAAAATTAAATCAAAATAGAACAAATTGTAAGCCTAGAATGAGTATAATATGAAGAGTAAACCTACAGTATATAGTATGTATCATATACATCTATAGATAGGCTAAGGTGCAAGTTTGAGTACAGTGGAGTAAGTGCAGTTTAGTGGCTTCAGGAAGAAATGACTTGCAAAAAGCTATACCCTTAGATGTGTGTGTGTTATGCATTATACCTGAATTAATGAACATGAGAAACTCTTTTTGTTGTTGTTTTTTATTTTAGGAAAACTGACAGCGTTTTGGTGGACATTTGGTCTCAATACACAATGAAAATGAATATCAAAGTGTTAAGGCTCTCATTTGCACTCATGACCATGCGGAGAAGCCAACATGTATCGGCCTTTCTGGCTGTCAGCAGGTTCGCTAGGTATCAAACAAGATTTATAAAATAGTAGATAGACAAAGTCAGATGACTTTGAGAAGAGAGTATCTTTCTGCTCTCATCAATAGAAATAGGACCAGGTTTTGTCTGTTAGGCAAACCATTACACAAGTCCCCGTAGTTGCCATCTCTACTCGTGCGGCGCAATGTGTGTTAGAGAACTTTGTTGCAGTTACTCTGGTGGACCTCAAAAAAGCAGTCCATGAGTTGAAGCCTACCACCTGCCCCCTAGATGCTGTTCCTGCCAGGATTTTGAAGGAGGCTATTGACATCTTAGGACCCATCCTTGTCCCCTTCATAAACAGCTGTTTTAGGGTGGGTACTGTCCCCGCTGCTCTCAAACACGCTATTGTTAGACTGTTGCTCAAGAAACCCAACCTTGATCCCTCCATACTCTCCAACTTCCGTCCTATATCTAACCTGTCATTTCTGTCTAAGTTGATGGAGAAGCTTGTTTTCGCACAGCTTCAGTCTCACCTTCAACTGCACGGCATTGGTGATACATTTCAGTCCGGTTTCAGGTCTAGACATAGCAATGAATCAGCGCTATTGAGGGTCCATAATGACATTCTTGGAGCCCTGGATGGTAAAAGCTCTGTGGTTTTGGTGTTACTGGACCTAACCGCTGCATTTTGACACCGTGGATCATGCCATCCTCATCTCTCGTCTACAACATGTGGTTGGTCTGCAGGGTGCAGTGCTAAATTGGTTCTCATCATACCTCACTAACAGAACCTTTTCAGTAATGCTTAATGATTATTCTTCCTCGGTTGCTCCTCTGTCATCTGGTGTGCCTCAAGGATCTATTCTTGGTCCTACTCTGTTCTCACTTTATATGCTGCCACTTGGTCAACTCATCTCCAATCATAACGTTCAATTTCATTTCTATGCTGACGATCTCCAGATCTATCTTCCTGTGATTCTGAGAAATCGTTCTGCACTGGACCCGCTCCATAACTGCCTTCATGATGTCAAACAGTGGCTTTCCCAGAACCTCCTTCATCTGAATGAAGAAAAGACTGAGTACATCCTGTTTAGCCCAGATTCACCCAGCAGTTCTTTTAGTTTTGGTCCTCTAACACCTCAGTTTGCTCCTACCGTGCGTAACCTGGGTGTTCTCTTTGACAAGAGTATGCACTTCGATAAGCAGATCAGTGCAGTAGTGAAGGCGAGCTTTTACCAGCTAAGACTACTCAGCAAAGTAAAATCATTTTTGTCTCAAGCGGACATTGAAAAAGCTATACATGCCTTCATCAGTTCTAGGATTGACTACTGTAATGCTCTCTACACTGGACTTAACCAATCACTTCTCAATCGGCTTCAAATGGTACAAAACGCGGCAGCACGTCTTCTCTCCAACACCTCCAAACGCTCACACATCACCGCTGTCCTCCACTCGCTTCACTGGCTTCCGGTGCGGTTTAGGGTGGAGTATAAGATCCTTCTTTTTGTGTTTAAGGCCATCAATGGTCTTGCCCCAGCCTACCTCGCCGAATTAATAAAAGTCTACAAACCAGCCAGAACTCTCCGCTCCTCTGGACATACCTCTCTGTTCATTCCCAAATACAAATATGAGAAGTTTGGAGGCCGGTCATTTGCCATCATGGGTCCAAAGCTGTGGAATGCACTTCCAGCACACTTACGATCCATTACTGTGCTGAGTGTTTTTAAATCGCAGTTGAAAACTCATTTATTCAAACAAGCTTTTAACATGTAGACCCTGTTTCAACTGCTATTTTATGTTCTTTGTGTTCTTATTGATTTTTATTGTTTTTATTGCTGTTTCTCTGGAAAGCACCTTGTGCTCCTTTTGGCTGTTGTAAGGTGCTCTATAAATAAAAGTTGATTGATTGATTGATTGAGATGAAGAAACTCTCAGGTTTTATCAAATTTCCCAGCCTGCAACAGCCTGTCCAATGTTCATCCTATCAGAAATTTAAATGGTTCTAGTCTGATGCCACCACAGTGACCTTCACTGAGTGGAATCCCAGAGAACAAAATAATCTGTTTAGAGAGTGCTGTGTGCATATCAACTTCGGCAGTAAGCAGATCTAGAAACTTCTTTTTCAGCTGCATTGTGTTCTTTTCTAAATTAAAGTTTTGTGTGGCTTTTTGATTAAAATTATTTTATTTTTTTAATTATATTTTTTCTGTTTGCAGAAAAGAAGGACGGGAATGCCAGACAACCAAGTTTGGGCGATAAACAAACCCATTATGTTTAGCCCAATTAACCTTCATAACCTGAATGCTACTGGGCACTTGCATTGCCATAGCAATTTCAGAACCTCCTTTTACCATATTTCAGTCAGGACCACTTGAGTCAAAATAAAGACAATTCTTTGACGTATATTTAAATTTTTTATTCGCAATCTTATGAAATTTACGTTTGGCGGTATGGCTCTGTTCTGAATTCCCCATCCTTTTCATGAGCTCCATGAAAGCTAGTCAGGGAACAGCAGCAGCTTCGTGGGGGGACAATCTCCCATTTAACTGGGAAAGCAGCAAGACAAATTCCCCCATTTAGAACAGAGCCTGCATCAGTGACAACAGAATGACACTGATTAAGTTAAACACAAAGTTTCAAGGAGGAGCTACTGTAGGGGAGGAGGTGGGTTGCAGCGCTGAAACGGTATATTTAAAGACTCCATTTTTCCTGGACCAATGTCTAACCGACTAAAAGTTGTTGAACTTTGCCAACTATATGCCATATGATTCTGATGCTTTTTTTGCCAACGTTTTGGTAATATTTTTACATGATTTAAGCTGTTTTTTGAAAAAATTATGCTTGCCTTCATACCTCATACACCAACTATGAAGGACAGGCCAAATTTTCTGGATGCAGCGGGGATAGTGGATATTAACTGTAAAAATCAATATACCCTTGTGTGTGCCAAAAGGATTTACTGAAATGCTTCAAGCCTTACCTCACTAATTATTGCAATCTTTTCTTGTCACTGATGAATTTGCAAAAATCTAAATGTGCAACTTAATTTGATCAATAAAAAAAATCTTCAGGCTTTAGTTATATAAATGATTATCATTTTGAAATAAACTCACAGAAAATAAACAAACATCTCAGTTTATCCCTTTCATTTTATTAATCATCCAACAAATGGTGTTTGCTTTATAATTCAACTTTTTAGAAAATTCGAGCATTTAAGAAATGTTTTTATTCAGCCTAGGTTGATGCTATTTAAATAAGTGTCTTTCTTATGAGATCTCATCTGGTTTGTGTTTAAAGACAGCAATTTCCTTAAAACCGACACACATTTTGTTTGGTGTCAAATATCAGATTTTCCATTTCCATTTCAACTTTGCATATCAGTTCAGTAAATCTCAGTTGCTGTGTTGTGAATATTTTTTCCCTCTTAACTGTTCTAAGGAAACTAGCAGGAATGAATTGCATAGTTTAAGTCTATAATCATAGTGTATAATCAGTGCATAGACAAAGTTCTTAATGAATAAAAATGCAACTGAAACAGGATATGTAAAGGCACATATGTATCTAAGCCCATTAAACACATTAAATGCATTTCTACATAATTTTATTCTCCAAAATTCAATCTATGCCTTGGATTAAAACAGGGAAACAATTAGTAATAATAAAATCTTTAATCAAGTCTGGGATCGAGGGTCTATAATGACAAGCTTAGCACAGACAAAGCTAAGCAAAACAGAGTGCAGATTTATTGAAGTCCATGAACATTAATCAGAAATGATTGACACCAAGCACCAAAACGTTGCGGCACACAAAAACATACACACAGGGAATATCACCAGAATCAGAGTAATTGAATCCTTAACTTGAGGAAGTAGATATTGGAGCGAATCCAAACGCTCCGAAGCGAAGACGAAGGAAGGGTAGCCATGGGAGGGATGAATGATAACAGGAGTTGTGGAAGTTGTGAATTGGGGATGAATGAGAACAGGAGCTTTGGTGAAGGCTTTTTTCAGCTCTTCGAATGACTTCATAGCTAAGGACAACCAGGACAGGGACTTCGGTTTGCCTCGGAAAAAGTGAAGATAGGGGTGTGACTATGAGGCTCAAGTTGTGGATAAAACGTCTGTAGAAATTTGCAAATCCCAGGACGTGTTGAAGCTCCTTGATGGTGCAGGGAATTGGCCAATTCTGGATGGCTTTCATCTTCCCCTCATCCATAGAAATTCCGGTAGCTGATACATTATACCCTAGAAAGGCAATTCTTTCTAGGCAATTCTTTCTCTTTCTTTTCAATACATTATACCCTAGAAAGGCAATTCTCCGCCGAACCAGAGAAGGGCGCCAGGCTGGCCATGGGGTATGCGCTCAGTGGCTATAGTGGCAGAGGAAGACAGGTGACAGGTGCGGTGGTGCTGGATTGTAGCGATGAGCAAAGAAGATCCACTAGTTTGTGAATGGGATCCAATGCTGGTGTATTGAGGAGGCATACGGCTGTGGATCCATTTGCAGCTTAGTTTTAATATCGATCAGAAGAGTAGTCAGACAGGCAATGGTCAGGACGGGCAGAGGTACAAATAACAGAGCAAAGGCAAAATCCGAGTCGAAAACAGGCAAAAGGTCGGGGCAGGCAGAAAACAGTCAGAAGAGTCGGAAACAAGAAACAGAGTAATACCAGGAAACCAGAACACAGGAAAACGCTCAGAATGACAGTACAGAGACTAGTCAAGACCTCGCACAGATGTCAAGTTCATGTGTGGTTTTAAAGGGAGCGGAGATGAGAAACAGGTGGCGGTGATAATGAGCGTGATAGGTGGATAATGGGAGGTGTAGTCCGGAAGCGCGCTAGTACTCTATGGTGACGCTCAGGTGGCGGCTGTAGTTCGTGACAGAGCCCCCCCCCTGCGAGCGGCTCCCGACGTGAGAACGGTCGTGGCGTCGGGGTCGACCCCGTGAACGGGGAGCTGGTTTGTGGGGGTGCCGGTGGTGGAAGTCCACGGTGAGTGACGGATCCAGGATGTCCCCGGCTTTCACCCACAAGCGCTCCTCCGGGCCGAACCCCTCCCAGTCAGTTAGGTACTCCAAATGGTCTCCTCGGTGCCTGGAGTCGAGCAGTTCGCGAACTTGTTATATTCCCTTGCCGTCAACTAGCAGTGGCAGCGTGGTGGTGGTGGTGGTGGACGGGGGGGAGGGGGTGACGGCATCAGGATCCTCTCCCGGTTCCCAGGCGGGTTTCAGCAGAGAAACGTGGAAAGTGGGTGAGATGCGGTAGGTGGCCGGCAGGGAGAGACGGTAGGAGACGGGGTTGACCTGCCTGATGATTCGGAATGGGCCCACGTACCTGGGACTGAGTTTACGGCAGGGCAGGCGGAGACGAATGTCGCGGGTCGAGAGCCAAACCCACTGGCCGGGTTGGTACTCTGGGTGTTCCCTGCGGTGTCGATCAGCTTGAGTTTTCTGTGCCCTGATGGCACTCCGTAGCTGTCGGTGCACTGCGTCCCACGTTTCCCCGCTCCGGCAAAACCACTCATCGATGGCCGGCAGGTCGGTGGGTGTGTCGGACCAGGGGAATAAGGGAGGCTGGTAACCCAGGACGCACTGAAAGGGCGTCAGGCCGGTGGCGGGTTTAATGAGGGAATTCTGGGCATATTCCGCCCACATCAGGTACTTGCTCCATTCGTCCTGCTTGTGCTGATCTCTTGATTGAGGCATTCCGTCTGGCCGTTGGATTGTGGGTGGTACCCAGAAGTGAGGCTTACGTTGACATTCAACCGCTCGAAGAAGGCTTTCCAAACTCGCGAGGTGACCTGGGGACCTCGGTCTGATACGATGTCCTCGGGCAGACCATAGCAGCGAAAAACGTGGGTACAAAGCATTTCTGCTGTCTCGAAGGCGGTAGGGAGCTTGGGTAGTGGAATCAGCCGGCAGGCTTTGGAGAACCGGTCGATGACAGTCAGAATGGTAGTGTAATTGTTGGAACGAGGCAAAGTCCAGTGACAAAGTCCAGGGCGATGTGGGACCAGGGTCGTTGTGGCGCTGGAAGTGGTAGTAACAGGCCCGCTGGGCATTGGTGCAAGGCTTTGGAGGTTTGGCATGCCGTGCAGCTTCGGACGTGTTCGCTGGTGTCTGTGACCAGAGTTGGCCACCAGAACCTATTTTGGACCAGGTGGGTCGTGGCTGTAATCCCAGGGTGACCGGAGGCCGGGCTTGTATGTAGCAGCTCCAGGAGCGAAGTACGCAGGTGTTCAGGCACGTACGTTTTGCCGATCGGGCATTCGTCTGGTGGCGGCGTCAGAACGTTGGCTTGGGCGATCTCGGTCTCGATATCCCACTGAATGGGTGCGATGATTCGCCTCTCGGGGATGATGGGCTCGGTGGGCGTGTGTTGGTCCGACTCCCGATACAGTCGTGACAGGGCGTCAGCCTTGGTGTTCTTGCTCCCCGGTCTGTAGGTTACTGAAAACTGGAACCGGGTGAAGAACATAGCCCACCGGGCTTGGCGTGGATTCATGCGTCGGGCCTTTCGCAGGTACTCCAGGTTGCGGTGGTCAGTGAGCACAGTGAAGGGATGCCGCGCTCCTTCTAACCAGTGCCGCCACTCCTCGAACGCTGCTTTCATGGCCAGCAGCTCGCGGTCTCCCACGTCGTAGTTTAGTTCCGTCAGAGACAGCTTGCGGGAAAAGTAGGCGCACGGGAACATCTTTTCGGCGGATCCCTGGCGTTGGGACAGTATGGCTCCTACTCCCGTGTTGGATGCGTCCACTTCGACTATGAAGGGTCGGTCCGGGTCAGGGTGGTGGAGAATAGGTGCAGAGGTGAAGCTCTCCTTGAGCCGGCTGAAAGCAGAGTGCGCCTCTGGCGACCAGGTGAGGGTGGTTGGTGCATCTTTCGTCATTGAGGTGAGGGGCGCGGCGATGGTGCTGAAACCACGAATAAAGCGGCGGTAGAAATTAGCGAAGCCTAAGAAGCGTTGTAGCTCTTTGAGGGTCTGTGGTTTGGGCCACTGTAACACCGCCTGCAACTTGGCGTCGTCCATGGCTACCCCCTCAGCTGAAATAACGTACCCCAGAAAGGCCGTCACGGTCTGATGAAACTCACATTTCTCTGCTTTGGCATATAACTGATGCCGGATGAGGCGCTGTAGCACCGCCCTCACGTGTTTGACGTGTTCCTCTTCATTCTCGGAGTAGATGATAAATGATAAATGACTGGAAGACCGTCGGACTGTTCGATAAGCCGAACGGCATGACCAAATATTCATAGTGGCCTGACTGGGTTGAGAAAGCGGTCTTCCACTCGTCCCCCTGTCTGATGCGGATAAGATTGTAGGCGCAGCGGAGGTCGAGTTTTATGTAAAACCGCGCTCGGCGGAGTTGCTCCAAGGCTGATGGCACGAGTGGAAGGGGGTACCTGAACTTCACGGTTATGTTGTTGAGGGCCCGATAGTCGATGCATGGTCGGAGCCCCCCGTCCCTCTTCTTGACGAAGAAGAACCCTGACGACGCTGGAGACACAGAGGGGCGGATGAACCCTTTCTTCAGCTCCTCCTGGATATACTCAGTCATGGCTGCGGCCTCCGGCTGCGAGAGTGGGAAGATTCTCCCTCTAGGTGGCGTAGCCCCTGGTAGGAGGTTGATGGCACAGTCACAGGAACAATGAGGAGGCAGCTCCGTGGCTTTGGTTTCGCTGAACGCCACCCCGAGGTCCTGGTATTCATGTGGTAGGCCGGGAATGGTGGCGGATATCGGTGTGGTGTCTGTGGTGTTGAGCTGACAGGGCTCCTCCGAGTCCTGGCGGTGTGCAGAACATGCGTTGCCCCAGCTGGTGATGTGCAGCTCGGGCCAGGAAATGCCCGGGTTATGGAGACGGAGCCATGGAAGTCCGAGAATGAGGGCGTGTCTTGGAGAGTGAATGGCGTGGAAGGAGAGACGCTCCTGATGCTGGCCCCCCACCTGCAGGCTGAGATCTCCGGTGAGGTGTGTGATGCATCCTTCTCTTAGTGGTCTTCCATCTATCGCCTCCACTGCTAAAGGAGATATACACGGTATTACTGGAACATTATGAGTTCGAATGAAACTCCACGACATGAAATTTCCAGCCGCGCCCGAGTCAATAAGTGCGTAGAGACCCACACTCTCTCCCCGAATCTGGAGGCGAACGCGGATCTGAGCGCAGCTCTGTGACGGTGGAATGATGGAACTTTGATGGAGCGCATCAGGTTGTCCAGCTGAATGGAGAGATCCACAAACTCGGACAGACTTCTTCCTTCATCCCGACAGGCCAGCTCGGCTTGGAGATCCGGGTTTAATCCTCTGCGGTAGAGCAGTCGCAGGGGGCGTTCCTCCCAGCCTGCTTCCGCGGCGAGCGTGCGGAATGCCAGTGCGTACTCAGCCGCGGTGCGATCGCCCTGAGATGTGGCCAGCAAGCGCTCCTCCGCGCTCTCCCCTGTGACGGAGTGATCAAAGACCGCGCGGTGTGAGAAAGCTCTCAAATGAAGGGAAGGCGTTCTCTCCCCACACCGCGGTGGCCCAATCCAGTGCTTTGCCAGTTTATTTGCAGCTTAGTTTTAATATCGATCAGAAGAGTAGTCAGACAGGCTATGGTCAGGATGGGCAGAGGTACAAATAACAGAGCAAAGGCAAAATCGGCAGGCAGAAAACAGTCAGAAGAGTCAGAAACAAGAAACAGAGTAATACCAGGAAACCAGAACACAGGAAAACGCTCAGAATGACAGTACAGAGACTAGTCAAGACCTCACACAGATGTCAAGTTCATGTGTGGTTTTAAAGGGAGCGGAGATGAGAAACAGGTGGCGGTGATAATGAGCGTGATAGGTGGATAATGGGAGGTGTAGTCCGGAAGCGCGCTAGTACTCCGGAGACGCGTCTCTATGGTGACGCTCAGGCGGCGGCTCGTAGTTCGTGACAGCTGGAATTTCATCGTCCTTCCGGTATTGGGTCTGGTCTTATGTAATGATAAACAAGCTACAGACCAAGGTAAGCAAAACAGAGATGTGACCGGGGATTTAAATTCACCACCAGGAACACATTGAGGGGTTCTACTTTATTGTTTATTCATTTACTGTTTTTGAGAAAATGATTCACTATCAAAAGCGACCTCTCAACTTAATTGAGAATTAAGTTACAAAAAGATCAGTAAAAGTGAAACAAAATATAAACAAAATGAGCACTTTCACAGAGCTGATGACACAAATTTAAACCTTCGTAGCTCTACAATGTTATTTTCAAATGCAAGAGAATAGGAAAATTACAAAAATTGATTATTTTTTTTCATACAATGAAGTTGTGGGAAAGAGTAGTGGAAGCTAGGTTAAGGAAGGTGGTGGAAATTTGTGAGCAGCAGTATGGCTTCATGCCGAGAAAGAGCACAACAGATGCAATTTTTGCTCTGAGAATGTTGATGGAGAAGTATAGGGATGGTCAGAGGGAGTTGCACTGTGTGTTTGTAGACTTAGAGAAAGCGTATGACAGGGTGCCAAGAGAAGAGCTGTGGTACTGTATGAGGAAGTCAGGAGTAGCAGAGAAGTATGTCAGAGTGGTGCAGGACATGTATGAGAGGAGCAGGACAGTGGTGAGGTGTACTGTAGGTCAGACAGAGAAGTTTACAGTGGAGGTGGGACTGCATCAGGGATCTGCTCTGCTCTGCTCTGAGCCCCTTCCTGTTTGCTATAGTGATGGACCAGTTGTCAGAGGAGGTCAGACAGGAGTCTCCTTGGACGATGATGTTTGCAGATGACATTGTGATCTGTAGTGAGAGCAGGGAGCAGATGGAGGAAAACCTGGAGAGGTGGAGGTTTGCGCTGGAGAGAAGAGGAATGAAAGTCAGTCGTAGTAAGACTGAGTACATGTGTGTGAATGAAAGGGAGGGAAGTGGAATAGTAAGGTTACAGGGTGAAGAGGTGAAGAAGGTACAGGAGTTTAAGTACTTGGGGTCAACAGTCCAGAGTAATGGAGAGAGTGGGAAAGAAGTAAAGAAGCGAGTGCAGGCAGGTTGGAGTGGGTGGAGAAAGGTGTCAGGAGTTCTGTGTGATAGGAAAATATCAGCAAGAATCAAGGGGAAGGTGTACAGGACAGTGGTGAGACCGGCCGTGCTGTATAGTTTAGAGACAGTGACACTGAAGAAGAGACAGGAGTCAGAGCTTGAGGTAGCCGAACTGAAGATGTTGAGGTTCTCTTTGGGTGTGACAAGATTGGACAGGATTAGGAACGAGTACATCAGGGGGACAGCTCATGTTGGACGTTTGGGGGACAAAGTTAGGGAGGCGAGATTAAGATGGTTTGGACATGTTCAGAGGAGGGAGAGTGAGTATATTGGTAGGAGAATGTTGGACATGGAGCTGCCAGGCAGGAGGCAAAGAGGAAGGCCAAAGAGGAGGTATATGGATGTAATTAATGAGGATTTGAAGCTAGTGGGTGTAAGTGTTGAGGATGCAGAAGATAGGGTTAGGTGGAGAGAGATGATTCGCTGTGGCGACCCCTGAAGGGAAAAGCCGAAAGAAGAAGAAGAAGAAGGAAAATTACAAAAATCTCAGTGCAAAAAAAAAAGATAGAAAATAAAACAATTACAAGTAATGCAACAATATCAAAATGTTACAACACAATACGGCAGTGGGAATACTGTACAAAAAGGACAAAATGACATGAGTACATTTTTATATTACCCACTTACACCATTTGAGTGAAATCAGAGAAAATAACACTCACATCTACAACATTTTCTTAATGTTAAATGTCTTTACAGGTGAACTGGTTTCTTTTTCTTATCCCAGAACCCACGAAACACCTGCAGAACAGGATCACTTTTCTGAAACTCAACCAACTGTACCTTGGAGAGCAGTGATAGCATCTTCCCCAGCCTCCAACGCACGAATTTGCCTCAACCTGCTGCATTCAACACCCTTCAATGCAAGTTCAGGTTCCAAGGTGGTACCTCGCCTTATTACACCGCAAATCGCTACACACTCATCCCAGTCAGCATCTGGATCAGGTTCAGGCTCCCCTGCAAACTCCTGCCTAGACAGAGCATCAGCTGCAACGTTACTCTTGCCCGGTCTGTACTTCACCTCGAAGTTGAATACCGACAGCTGTGCTACCCATCTCTGTTCGATCGCTCCTAACTTGGCAGTTTGCAAGTGACAGAGCGGATTATTATCCGTAATCACCTCGAACCAAGACCCAAGTAAATAGCCGCGTAATTTCTCGACTACAGCCCACTTAAGAGCCAGTAGCTCGAGCTTCATGCTACTGTAATTACGATCATTTCGCTCTGCATTACGCAACCTGCGGCTGGCGTACGCAATGACCCTCTTCACGTCACCCTGTTTCTGGCACAGAACGGCTCCTAAACCATTCTGGCTTGCATCGGTTTCGAGAATGAAAGGACAAGTGAAGTCTGCGAAACCAAGCACAGGTGCTGTCGTCAGCTCCCTCTTCAACTGATTGAATGCATGGTCACATTCAGCAGACCACAGAGTGCTAAAGTGACGACTCCTCCTTACACATCTGCCTTCACTCAAGCACGCATTTACTAGGTCATGTAAGGGGCCAGCTATCCTAGAAAAACCCTCGATGAACTTTCTATAATAGCTGCAAAACCCTAGAAATGACCTCAACTCCTTGACGGTTTCTGGGGTCTTCCAATTACTGACTGCAGCAACCTTGTCTGGGTCAGGACAAATCCCTTGCGCTGACACCTGGTGGCCAAGGAAACGCACAGAGTCTTGGAGAAACCGGCACTTGCCCAGCTTGACCTTTAAACCAGTCTCAGCCAACCGTTTCAGCACCATCTCTAACCTTTCTAGGTGTTCCCCAAATGTCTGTGAAAACAGCAAAATGTCATCTAGGTACACTATCAACACCTGGAAGATCAAGTCGCTCATGACAGCCTGCATCAGCCACTGAAAGGTTGACGGTCCATTACAGACCCCAAACGGCATCCTCCGGTACTCAAATAAACCAAAAGGCGTGGTGAACGCCGTTTTGGCCCTATCCCTGTCACTCACCGCGATCTGATGATACCCAGAGGCCAAGTCCACAGTTGAGAAAAACTTTGCTCCCCTGAGGGCATCAAAGCTCTCGTCAATTCTGGGTAGCGGAAATGCGTCACGCCTCGTCTTGGCATTGAGTTTGCGATAATCTACGCACAACCGTAGCGACCCATCAGTTTTTCGCACCAGTACCACAGGCGAGGCGTAAGCACTCACACTCTCTTGAATGACACCCTTCTTCAGTAACTTAGTTATGTGCTCTCTAACCTCTTGGTACTGATTTGGGGGAATTCATCGGTACGGCTGATTCACTGGTATGTCATCAGTCAGATGTATCTCATGCTGAACCTTCTGTATAACCTGTATAATCTGTATAACCCAAATCATCGTCCTCCAGGGCAAACACACTTGAATACTTGCTCAGCAGAGCTTTTAACTGAACCTGCTGCTCAGCAGTGCCTCCCATGTTGACATAATCTAAGACTGACTGGGCCTGAGGCTCAGAAACAGGACCTCCACCCATAGTGACTTGTTCTGTGTCTGCAGAGATTCGCTGAAACCTTACTTCGCAGGACGAACCCTCACTGTTACCACCTACCGGGGACAGCAAACCCAAACGGGCCCTAGGTTGAAGCCAAAGATCTTCCTGTGACAGGTTAAGTACTCTCACTGGACACACAGGTAACTCTGACGTGACCAAGGTAGGTACTACAACCAAACCTTCTGGTAAGGGCAAATTTGCTCTTTCTACCAACCACACAGAACCATCCTTTTTACTGCATTCAATCCCCTTAATCAGGACAGTGGCTGCCGACCAAGCTGGCACATGAGCAGGAGTCTTACCCACGACCCGAGCAGATGAAACTCGCTCAACTAACTCCACTGATTGTGCCTGCTGGAAGACTGCCCTCCAGTCAGAATCCAGCCTACCACCCAGCGTGGTGTCAAATTCAGCGTGAACAATCTGTCGGCACTTACTGATAATGTTCATTCCGATAAGCACAGCCACAGATGTTGGGCTAGGAGCTTCCTTCACGATCAAGAACCCACACTCGGGCAGGGTCATCCCCATAACCTCCACGTCCAGGTCCATGTAACCCAAATAGGGAATATCTAAACCGTTGGCTGCTATGATCTGCTATGAACACATTGAGGGGTTCTACTTTATTGTTTATTCATTTACTGTTTTTGAGAAAATGATTCACTATCAAAAGCGACCTCTCAACTTAATTGAGAATTAAGTTACAAAAAGATCAGTAAAAGTGAAACAAAATTTATATAAACAAAATGAGCACTTTCACAGAGCTGATGACACAAATTTAAACCTTCGTAGCTCTACAATGTTATTTTCAAATGCAAGAGAATAGGAAAATTACAAAAATCTCAGTGCAAAAAAAAAAGATAGAAAATAAAACAATTACAAGTAATGCAACAATATCAAAATGTTACAACACAATACGGCAGTGGGAATACATTTGATACATTTGAGTGAAATCAGAGAAAATAACACTCACATCACGATGAGCTCCAACATAAAACCAGATACACTTTACAAAGGATGAAATCAACATATGTTGTTCACTGCGTAAAATGAATCACATTAAATACACATCACATGAAAAGCACAACAACATTTGAAGAATAAAGTGTACAACATTTTCTTAATGTTAAATGAAACGGGCTAAACCGCTTGGTATGACGTCATATCAGCATGGCCATTATACACGACATATCGTTTCAAATACGACAGTTCTCCAAATCAACATAACAAAATATATATCCAAAATGGGTATTTAACTAAAATATGATCACAAATCAGTGTATTTACCCATGGATGATCACAATTTCCAGAGAACATGCGTTGCTTGCACTGCTCGCAATCTCAACGGGATATTTCAACGAGTGAGAGCGCATGCACACTGTCTCATAACACACACAGTGCCACCTGCTGACCACTCCAGGAACATACATGTAGCTACTGTTTATCTTAACTTAATACACTGAAAATAATGAGAATAATAAAATAACAGAATTTAACCTGCAAGGAAAGAAATAAATTTTAAGGTAATTTCCCACCCGGTTACAGAGAGGACATTTATTATTATTGATGCATCATTATTAATAGAAATTTATAAGCTTGGCTTGGATGATGGCCCAGAAGGAAAAGAATTTATCTTATCTATCAAGATGCTCAGTGTCATATTATAGTCATTATGTTTTATTACATATTACAGAGAATTTTTAAAGGTGTAAAATTAAGTTGCAGCAGGATTGTAAAGGAAAAAAATATATACATTAAAGGTTTAATGAAATGCAAGTTGCAAACATTTGAATAGCTGTTTTTGTCAGAATAAATAATTTAATGCAGCATGAAATTCATGAATTTATATATACAGGTTATGTTTCGTGCAGACTTTAAATTTACATTTTCTACAATTTGAAGAGCTGTTCATTAATTCCAGATTGAAAGTGTCAATTTAAATTTTAATTGCTAATAATACACAAACAAAAAAAAAATGCTTATAAAAATAAATTACCTTTAGAAAATAGGAAAGAAACTGATTATCACAGCTTTTTTCATTCAGGTCTATGAACATGAATTGTATTTTCTTTGACAGTTTTGTTTACATCTGAGATTTATTTGTTGTAATAAATACACGATTGAAGATCACAGACTTGATATTTTATGGCCAATAAAGTTAATCTACAGTCCTGTGAAAAAGAAAACATACCCTCCTTCATTTCTCCGTTTTTATTTATCAGAATAACAGCTATTATTCTAAATAACAGCTTGGTGGTCTTAACAAAGTTCTATAAACAAACAAATTACTCCAGGGGCCTGTTTCAGAAAGGACGTTAAGTGAAAACTCTGAAATGAGGGAAACGCAGGGTTTTCCGTTTCAGAATGGGAGGTATGTTAAATCCGAGAAAGCAGGTTAAGTCAAGCCCGTTTGTGAAAGAGAGGTAATTTATACTCAGAGTCAGTTACCATAGTAATTTAATCTGTGAACCTAACCTGGTCGGGAGCAGGTTTTCTTCGGTAAACTCAGAGTTTCTGTCGGTCTCCTCCCCTTTTTAAAGGGGAAGCGATGTTTAAACACCTCATTCATTGCACACATTTCAGTTACACAGAGAGCATCAAAAGGAATGAAATGTCCTTTTACAGATGATCCTGTTGATGAAGAGGCTGTATTGATTTGTAGGGCGTTACATTTACAACAGGATTTTGAGGCCCAGAGTGGATTTTTTGTCATATCCCTATGCATTTTTATTTGAGTGGTACCGTTTTTCTTTACAGTCAATAAGATACATCCATAATCTCATCCATCCTTACATCCGAAACATCAGCCCTCATGGTCGTGCTCTTACACCCAAGCAGATGCTTTGCGTTGACTTACGTTTCTTTGCAAATGGTAGGTTTTCTGTATAACACCGGGGATGCAGAACATATTCATCCATCATTCATTCATTCATCTTCTACCGCTTATCCGAACTACCTCGGGTCACGATTGTATACCGACTCAATAGACCAAAAATTATGATAAATAGTATTATAAAGTGTACTCTATGAAATGCTCATCTTTACAGGATGATGGGGATGAAGAAACCGTTTCTGCTGCCACAGAGAGGCCTACAGAGGTAATGTGTCTACATGTCAAACAATCTACACATTCACAATGAACACAGTTCAGTGATTTACAGTAAATGCCACAGTTTAATTCTGTAGAATTTTAGAACTACATTATGTAACTCTAATCTACTGTATTTTCAGTTGCCAACTTCTTGTTATTAAAAAGATAGAAAAAAATCAGCAAAGCACTTGTATACTTGGACCACCATGATCTAGAAGGCAGATTGAGATTCTGAAACAAAAGCTAAAGGTGAGTGTATGGTCACAGGTGAATTCTAGGAAGTATTGAAACTATATTAAAATCTACCTTTATTTATTTATTTATTTATTTATTTATTTTGGAAATAAAGAACACCATATAATATGCTATGATTTTGTGTTTATTCATTTTCCTTTTTTTGTATCATGATATCATGATTAATTAGCCTTACTAATATGTTCTGCGGGGGCACGGTGGCTTAGTGGTTAGCACGTTCGCCTCACACCTCCAGGGTCGAGGATCGATTCCCGCCTCCACCTTGTGTGTGTGGAGTTTGCATGTTCTCCCCTTGCCTCGGGGGTTTCCTCCGGGTACTCCGGTTTCCTCCCCGGTCCAAAGACATGCATGATAGGTTGATTGGCATCTCTGGAAAATTGTCCCTAGTGTGTGATTGCGTGAGTGAATGAGTGTGTGTGTGTGTGTGTGTGTGTGTGTGCCCTGCGATGGGTTGGCACTCCGTCCAGGGTGTATCCTGCCTTGATGCCCGATGACGCCTGAGATAGGCACAGGCTCCCCGTGACCCGAGGTAGTTCGGATAAGCGGTAGAAGATGAATGAATGAATGAATGAATGAATGATCCCGGTATCTCCCCTAAGGCCATGGGCATCACGGACTCGTTCGTTGACGACATTGTTGAGCGCATCGCCCGTGAGTCTTCTTGTCCTCCTCGCCACAACAACCCTGCCATCGTCACCTATAAGGACATCCAGACTGCCGTGCGTCTGTTGCTTCTCGGAGAGTTGAGGGTCACCCTGGCAGCTCAGCAGAAGGAGCCGCTGCCACAAAATTTCAGTTCCTCGACTCCACTTGCTGCTGATTGCTCCAGGACTCCAGTACGTTTGTCTTTATTTATGCAGAAGTATAGAAATTTCTATGTTTCTATAATTTCTAGAAATTTTATTTTTTCATCAGCTTACTCTCAAGGTTCTAGGGACGCATTAACTTGTAAGGACTAAAATGTAGGATATATGCAGCATTTCCTGTCGGTTTGCTTGTATAGAATATGCTGGAATAATGACTTCTGTACCGTTGCTAATGTGGTCATGTGTTGTTTCTCTCTCGCACCCTCTCAACATGAATAGGTATGCCACCAAAACTACACCAGGTTACGTATGTAACCCGGTTCCCTGAGAAGGGAACGAGATGCTGTGTCAGTGCTGACGCTATGGGAACTCTTCTGTGAGGAAGTTGTGTCTGAAGCTCTGTGTGCACACACGCCATTTTAATGGCTTGGGAAGGACACGTGACAGTGTGATTACGCGCCAGCAAGTCCATATAAGGGCATCTATGTCACACTACTCCAGCTTCTATATGTCTGAAGGAAGAGCGAGAGGATGCCCGGGGCGTGACCATGACTATGCCAGAGGCCATGAGAGAGCACTAGCAGACTGGTAACAGACCATCAAGGCCCTGCAGGACCTGGGACCCTGGAGTAGGGTCCAAGACCAGGTTATAGAACCAGATAAAGGTGTGCGGAGAGGACCACCCTGCCGCAACACAAACATCTTCAAAGGGAACACCCCTGGTCAAGGCACTGGATGAGGCAATACCCCTAGCGGAGTTAGCCCTGATGCAGAGAGGCGAGGCAAGGCCGCGCACCTCATAGGCCTGAGCTAGTGGCCTCCACTACCCAGTACACCAGGCGCTGCTTGGAAACTGGATTACCTTTATTCCGGCCCAGGACAGACAAAAAAGGGCGGAGGAGTTACTCCACGAGCTAGAGCGGTGGACATAAGTCCTCAAGGCCCTCAGTGGGCAAAGCAAATGCAGCCTCTCATTTGTAGGCCAGCAATATGACTGGACAGCCAGCCATCCTTGGCACCTTAGGGACATATCCTGCCCCAGGGTGCATAGCCTTGGCCATGCCAGGGGAAAATTCTAGGCAGGCGGGGGCGATCGACAAAGCCTGCGAATCCCCCACTGAAGCCAACTTCAGGGTCCGAAACTTCTCAGAGGCTGACTCCATGGGCTCAAAAGATGGCGCCAGTAGCCTTCCAGTAGCCCCTCCAGGACCACAGAAAGGTCCCAGGAAAAAAGGCGCGGTCTGCAGGAAGGCCTCAGCTGCCTGACACCACGCAGAAAGCGAGAGACCAGAGGGTGCCTACCCAAGGAGGCCCCGAGGATAGGCTCGTGGTACGCAGCGATGGCGGCCACGTACACCTTCAAAGTAGAAGGGGACAGGCCCTGAGAAAAGCAAGACTGCAGGAACTCCAGCACTGTACCGACCAGGCAGTGAACTGGATCCTGACAGTGTTCATCGTCCCAGAGGCAAAAAAGCCTCCACTTCAGAGCATATAGCTTCCTAATGGAGGGAGCGCTAGCATTCAGAAGAGACTCGGTCACCTCAGATGAGAGGGCTGCCTCTAGGAACTGGTCCCCCTCGGGGGCCAGACCCGAAGCATCCACATCTCGGGGCGGGGGTATAGGATTGCCCCCTGCCCCTGAGAGAGGAGATCCTCCCTGATGGGAACCTCCATAGAGTGCCGTTCAGGAGGGAGGCTAGGACCATTAATCAAACTGGAGAGGGCCAACGAGGGGCAACTAGGAGTAGGTTGACCTGGTCGTGGCGCACTCTGGCTAGGACTTGCGGGAGCAGAGCTAGCGGGGGGAAAGCGTACGGACAGAGCCTCGGCCATGTCCATACCAATTTCGCTCCACCGCGTGGGGGTGGAGACGTCACTCCCCGGGCCTCAGCACCTGCCTCGACAGGAAGTCTGCCTCCAGATTTACATGCTTTGGGATGAAAATCGCTCTCAGTGAATGGAACCTGGTCTCTGCTCAGAGCAGAATCTGCTGTGCCAACCTGAAACGGGGGCACAAACGCAGACCGCCCTGATGATTGATATGGGGAACCACCGCCATCCTAGGCCGCTCCCCAGCCCGAAAGCGAGGAGTCCATCGAAAGAGTCCTGCGACTGTGACACGCCCCTAGAGTGGTACGCAAAGCCAGAAAACAGGGTCTTACCACATAAGAAGGGTACGAAGCCCACAGCGAGTAACCCTTATAACCCTCAGGGGATGTCTGCGAGGATGAAAGCCCGCACCCCCGAGCCAGAGCTGGAGTGGCCTCATGTGAAGCAGACCCAAAGGGATAACGTTGGCTGCTTCCAACATGAGGCCGAGCACCCTCTGCATTTTGGCGACAGAGAGGCCTTGGCCTAGCCAAATAGCTTTCACCGCTTGCAAGATGGAAGCCACCCAAGTGGGAGACAGATGTGCCCGCATCGTGGGGGAGTCCCAAACTAGCCCCAGATAGGTGGTTCTCTAAAAAGGAGAAAGCACACACTTATCTGGGTCCAACCTGAGGCCTAGAGACCTCATATGGGCAAGCACAGCATCTCGACGACTAGCCGCCATAGCCATCGACTGGGCCAGGTAATTCAGTACACGGATACCCCGGAGAGAAAACAGTGCCTGGGCAGCGTCCATGCACCTTGTTAACGTGCGTGGTGAAAAGGGCTAGGCCAAAAGGAAGAACACAATACTGGTACACTTCGCTCCCCAAAAGTGAACCTGAGGAACCTCCTGTGCTCTGGCAGGACACCTATGTGAAAATAAGCGTCCATAAGTTCGATCGTCACCAATCAGTCTTTGGACCTGATCTGGGACACAATAACCTTGAGCATGAGCATCCTGAACTTGTACATCTTCAGAGTACAGTTCAGAGCCCGGAGGTCCAAAATTGGACACAGCCGCCCGTCCTTCTTGGGGACAACAAAATATTGGCTGTAGAAGCCGGGGTCCCGCTCTGGGAGGGGAAAAAACTCTAAGGCCCCTTTCCTCAGGAGTGAGAGACGTTCCTCTTGGAGGAACACCGCCTGGTGCCTGCCAACAATTGTGGGCAGCAGACCTTGGAAGCGCGGAGGACGGGAGGAGAACCGGATGCTGTAGCCTTTTCCTACGGTATCCAGGACCCACTGAGACACACCTGGCAGAAGTTTCCATGCTGCCTGGCTGTCTGATAGTGGTGTCAACCTCGTGCAGACCTCCCGAGTGCCCTGAAACTGGCAGGTGCCAACTCAGGGAGCTCCGTGTAAGGACGAGGAGCAGGCACAGACCCTACTGCTCCCCAAAACACCGGAGGCGGAGGGGCAGGCAGTAGAGGGGGCCTTCCTGAATAGGATGCTCCTAGGAACCCCAGCCCTCGAGCATCAGGGCTCCTTTGTAGCCCGCCTGGCC
Source organism: Tachysurus vachellii (assembly GCF_030014155.1). Classification (NCBI taxonomy): domain Eukaryota; kingdom Metazoa; phylum Chordata; class Actinopteri; order Siluriformes; family Bagridae; genus Tachysurus; species Tachysurus vachellii. Next base: position 25,450,698 of record NC_083466.1, on the reverse strand, counting down.
GAGATGATGGACCTAAGGTCCCCTCTCACCTGACGGGACTGGGCCCGGGTATGCCGACCCCTTTTTACTGCCGTGAGTGAGCTAGGAGGGGGTTGGGTGCGGCTGGAAGATGGCCCAGGCTGCTTGCCGCAGTGGGGAAGAAACTCTCTGAACGCTGCCGACTGGGGTTTTGCCTCCTAATGCCTGTCGACGACAGTACTCACTGTGTCGCCGAACAAGCCCTGAGGTAAAACCAGGGCATCCAGGAGAGAGGACTTATCCTCATCTTTGATTTCAGTTAAAGTGAGCCACAGGTGCCTCTCCGTGGCAACCAGCGCAGCCATTGAACGGCCTACGGTGAGGGCCGTCTGCTTTGTGGCACGGAGCGCAATGTCAGAGCTCAGACACCACCTGAGGTTCCAATCCCTCGCCACCGTCGAGGTCTGTAAGCAGGTCAGCTTGGTAGGCCTGCAAAACCGCCATGGTGTGCAGGGCTGCACATGCTTGGCCTGCTGCCGCATAGGCCTTACCCACAAGGGCTGAAGTGGTTCTACATGGCTTGGATGGAAGGGCAGGCTTCCTCCATGCAGTTCATGTAGGTGAGAGATAGCCCGCAAGCGTCTTTTCAATCCTAGGCCTCGCCCCATACCCATGACTTTCAAGCCCTATAATGGCCGAAAAGTCAGACATGGCAGGGGAAAAAACACGTGCTGAAAATGGACTTTTCCATGACTTCGACACCTCAGCATGGAGGTCTGTGAAAAATGGCAGCCGCCTGCGTGAAGGTGGCCTGTGGCCTGAACTCAGAAAGTGGTCGTCTAGCTTAGACGATACTAACTTCCTCTTCCGGCCAATCAAATTTTAATCTAGACACAGCGCGCGTCACCGCCTTGAGTAGCTCCTCGAACGCCGCTGATTTTGTCGGCTGTTCAGAGGGGGAAGCTCCTCCACGCCCACATCGAGCTCCTCAGAGGTTGACGCGGTTGATGCTCACTTCTGGGTCAGGAGAAATCGCAGCGTGAGCTCCCGAAACCAAGCAAAGGGAGTTAGGGGAGAGGGAGCAAAGAGAAAGGGAACCCGTCTCTTGCTTCGTTTCCGCTAACTCAGCTAGGCGGAATCGGAGAATACGCTGAGGTAATCCCTCACAATGCACGCAGCCGGCTCCCTCGAGAGCCAACCACACATGCTCCTCTCCCAAACAAACAACGCAAAGAGAGTGCATGTCTTCCCCCGTGTAAAAGCGGGGGCACGGATGCACGCATCTCTTAAAATGCTTAGATTGCAACATATTGTTTCTCTCCCTTTTTAGACAGGACAAACAATTGACACACATACACAGAGCACTTCCTGAAGACAAAGAAGCTGGAGTAGTGTGACGTAGATGCCCTTATATGGATTTGCTGGATCACGTGTCCTTCCCGAGCCATTAAAATGGTGTCTGTGCACACAGAGCTTCAGACACAACTTCCTCACAGAAGCATTCCCATAGTGTCAGCACTGACGCAGCGTTGAGTTCCCTCGAAAGGGAAACACGGTTGCTGAAAGCTTGCTGAATTTCAGAATTCTCTTCATTAATATAGTTATAATTCTCATTTTTCTGACCTCGAGTATCTTCTTGCAACTGCTCATGTTGGGTTTCCTTTATTTCCTGGGTGAGCATTGCAGCATTATTGCTTTTTCAGTCATAAAGGTGTGTATATAGTAACCTACAAGCTTTCCAGATATGTTCTGGCTGTTAATGTTTTCAGAAGGAACATCTGATTTATGGACTTGCTTGCTTTCTTTTTTCTTATCCCCTGTCATCTCTTAAAGATCTCAACAATGTTGCAAATCACAGGACGCTGGACAAACTGAACAACATAGCGACGGTAATAAACCTGACAATCATCGCAATCAAGGTGTAGAAGACTATGTTTAAGTTATGTTCCGTTTATGTTAATTGTTAAAAAACATATCCAAGTTAATAAAAAAAATATTTTGTTGGAGAGTTAAAAGTTAAAAAAAGTTAAATTGTGAATCTCTTAGAAATTGTCGTTCCAGCCTCAAGAAACATTGCACTATGTGCTAGTCACAGGGCCGGCCCAAGGGGTTATGGGGCCCCAGGCGAGACCATGAAAATGGGCCCCACTGGTGTAAAAATTGTCATAGCACTGCAATTTGACAAGTGAAATTAAAACACTCAAAAATGACAATTTATATATTCAAGTGTAGAAGTTTTTATTAAGTGCAACATATTAGTGCAACAACTGTAGTCCAATAGAACTATAGTATTGTATGTATCATCAATACAAATATGTAAACAGTTTCAAACAAAGATAAGTGCAAGGAATTTCATTCATTCATTCATTTTCTACCGCTTATCCGAACTACCTCGGGTCACGGGGAGCCTGTGCCTATCTCGGGGAGCCTGTGCCCCCGAGGCACGGGGAGAACATGCAAACTCCACACACACAAGGTGGAGGCGGGAATCGAACCCCGACCCTGGAGGTGTGAGGCGAACGTGCTAACCACTAAGCCACCGTGCCCCACTGCAAGGAATTTAAAAAGGCAAAAATAAAATAAAATAAAATATAAATAAAATATTATAAATAAATAAATTGTAACAGGTCTAGCCTGCTACTAGTTGTTCCATTCCTTACCTATAGGGTGCAACCTTCAGGGTGTTGAAGGCATATAAGGTAGTAGACTTGCCATTGTGAGTATTTCTACTGCAATGCTTTGACTTTATATGAAAGACTGTTATATTTATGGCACTGTTTGTTGTGTACTATTAATGAATGCAAACTTGTAATTGAATTCATTTTGTATTTATAGAAGGGCCTTTTGCATGCTTAAAGCGTAATACGGACAATGGATTAAAACGGTGATTGGATGAATGCAGTTATCTTTATTTGAGGAGATGGCGATGGAGATGCTATAAAGCACTCTGAAGACTCAACACAATACGCATAAACCCATCAATTCCTCAAAAAAAAGAAAATTTTTGCTTTTGCCAACAGTGTTGCTGGCCTTCTTAAAACTGGACATCTACCCAGATAAGACTGTTTGTTTGTTTTTGTTTTTCAGTTGGAATTCCCTAAACTATGTTGTTCAATGACTTGTGTCACATTGTAATGCTGAATATCACTGTGGTATCATATGTAATGAGGGTAAAAGTAGGTGAAAGTTTCATATAAATAACTCAAATAAATAAGCAAAAATATTGTTTTCTGGCTGCCTTATTTTACTGAGTGGTCTGGATCATCACTTATGTGAAACCCCCCAAATTCAGATATATAGCTAGCTTTGATTTAAGTTTGATCAGAGAGGTTATATAATGGCGCCCGAGCAGGGACACATTTGTGTATGAGAGATTGTTTGGACCACTGACTAGATATGGCAAGCCAAGTGAATAGTGATGAGGAAGAGCAAGGTCCCAAACTTTTATAATACCTTTTCAAATACCTTTTATAACAATATTAGAACAGCTAAATGACAGAGTTAACAAACTGGAGAGACATTTTGAGGAATGGATTCAGAAAGGCAATGAAGGTGTTACCATGGCTGAATTGAAAACCCAGTGTATGACTATTGAAGAAAGGATGATTTATCGGTCTGAAAGAGAAACTGAAAGAATTCAAAAGAAAACAGAGCTTGAATTGCAGGATTTGGGCAAATCAATTGCGGATTGTTTGAAAAGGCGAGACGTTCAGATTGAGCATAAATTGAAATCTCTTACTTCTGTTATGTCTATCCCCATACAGCATCAGCCAAAGTATTCAACGCCTGCTCCAAGATATGCAGCTGATAGTCAAACATACAATGTTTCTAACGATCCTAGGCACTGCTCAGAAGGTATGTCTGGCTTGCCCCTGCCTCCACCAGTGAAACTAGAGTTCCCAAGCTTTAGTAATGGTGAAGAAGAAGATCCTGTTATTTTCTTAGAGAGGTGTGAAGAATATTTTGCTCTACACCCTCTCTATGATTATGAGATTCTTGCTTCCCTTACCTCGGTGCTAAAAGGCACCGCTAAAGATTGGTGGCTGGCTGAAAAGAAGAATGTAAAATCATGGCAGCAGTTCAAATATGTCTTCTTGCAGTCTTTCCTAAGTGAGGACTAGGAAGAAGAAGTGGCAAGAAAATTAATGGAAAGAAAGCAGGGTGCCAAAGAAAATATAAGAGATTTTGCTTATCATTACAGAGCCTTATGCCTTCGCAAAAACAAGGACATGACTGACAAAGAAATTGTTCATGCCATACTAAGGAACTGCAACCCGAGGCTGGCAAGTTTGCTGCGAGGTAATGTAAAAGGAGTAAGTGACCTAGTATGAATTGGTACACAAATTGAAAGAGATTTTGAAGAGTCTAAAAGATACTGCAACCAAGTGAATTCAGAGTCACAACAGCGGAATACCAATATTGCAAGAGAAGCAACAGCTAAGCCGTCACCAGCTAACACTCGGATAATGCAGCCTGTAAAGAGTGTTGATCAACCAGAAATGATTACTCTCCCTATTATTCTCCGGGGCAGATTCTTTCAAGCAATGGTTGACACAGGTAGCACCTTGTCTCTTATTCAAGAAGCCTTCTGGAAATAGTTACGAGGGCAAGAACCTTGTAAAACCAGCAATGGTCAGTCATTTTTGTTAGCCAACGGTCAGAGACAGGAGGCCATTGGCAAGGTGGTATGGGAGTGTGAATTACAAGACAGGAAAATGGATGTCACATTGTATATAATGCGTGATACTAACTTGACTGTACCTCTTATCCTTGGAATTTTCTATGGTCTTCTGGGATTGTTCTTGACTTTAGAAGATCCCAATATCGCCTAACAAGGTCAGAAGAGGGTGGTGATAAAGAGATAACTTTTCCTTTGATGATACCTGAATCCTGTGCAAGCAGGCTCCAGGGGTCTCATTTATAAAGTGTGCGTACGCACAAAACGGGGCTGGAAACGTACGTACGGCAGTTTTCGCGCAAAGGTTGTGATCTTTAAAAGACAAACTTGACGGGAGAATGTGCGCACCTTTAAGCAAACTTTGAGACGTGCGTACGCACATTCACATTTCACTCCATTTCATACGTTATACCCACATTATCATGAAGATTAATTCCAACAGTGTTATTTGTGCCGATTGTTTTAGGCTATATACATCTAGTAAAATCCAAACGTAATTCAAAATGTATTAAAAATAAAATAATAATAATAATAATCAGTGCTACTCCATCCAGGGTGTATCCTGCCTTGATGCCCAATGACGCCTGAGGATAGGCACAGGCTCCCCGTGACCCGAGTAGTTCGGATAAACTCGTTCTCTCCTTATTCTGCCATTGGCGTAATCCTCCAACAGTGCCATCATGAAGCATTACATACCCGGGTCACTGGAGGATTTATATGTTTCTAGCAATTAGACATTTACATTTACATTTACGGCATTTAGCAGACACCCTTATCCAGAGTGACTTACAACTGAGCAACTGAGGGTTAAGGGCCTTGCTCAGGGGCCCAGCAGTGGCAGCTTGGTGGACCTGGGTTCGAACAGGACCTTCCGATCAGTAGCCCAACACCTTAACCACTGAGCTACCACATCCCTAGACTGATCGTTAACACCTTGACAAAATCACAGAATTAATTTGTGGGCGAAAATTTAAGATGAAAATGTTTTAGTGAACACATACTTCATGACGGTTTTGTAACGAACACCGTAATAGTTAGGACCGATGATGAGTAGCGATTGTGCTTCATGACCGTATTTGCAGACTTTGACATTTTATGATATATGTACATTAAGGAAAATATTTCGTTTTTACACTGTGTTCTGCAGTTCTCTAATAAAAGGGTATTTCATGCTATTCTGTATCACATGTAGTCGCGCCATCTCCTCCTGCGCTCCCGTTGTGGACAATGTGACTGTAAGACAGCGCTGATTATTCATTCATTCATTCATCTTCTACCGCTTATATGAACTACCTCGGGTCACAGGGAGCCTGTGCCTATCCTCAGGCGTCATTGGGCATCAAGGCAGGATACACCCTGGACGGAGTAGCGCTGATTATTATTATTATTATTATTATTATTATTATTATTATTATTATTATTATTATTATTATTATTTTATTTTTAATACATTTTGAATTGCGTTTGGATTTTGCTAGATGTATATACCCTAAAACAATCGGCACAAACAACACTGTTGGATTTTATCTTCATGATAATATGGATATAACGTATGAAATGGAGTGAAAATTAAATGTCATTAATTCTTATAATCGTTCTTCTCACATGTATTTTCTACAATCTAACTTCAGTTCACGACCTCAACATCTGTGTCGCCAATTCCCTTTGTCTCCAGAATGTGCGTACGCACGTCTCAAAGTTTGCTTAAAGGTGCGCACATTTTCCCGTCAAGTTTGTTTTTTATAGAGCACAACCTTTGCGCGAAATCTGGCGTACGCACGTTTCCAGCCCCGTTTTGTGCGTACGTTTTTCTTCGGTAAACCCAGAGTTTCTGTCGGTCTCCTCAACTTTTTTAAAGAGGAAGCGATTTTTAAACACCTCATTCATTGCACACATTTCAGTTACGCAGAGAGCAGTAAAGGGAATGTGGTATGTGGTAGCTCAGTGGTTAAGGTGTTGGACTACTGCTCAGAAGGTCATGGGTTCAAATCCCATGTCCACCAAGCTTTTGTGGACACAATTGCTCAGTTGTATAAATTGAAACAAAATACAGTATGTCACTCTGGGTAAGGGGGTCTGCTAAATGCCGTAAATGTAAAATGAATGAAATGGCGTGTACTTTTATGGATGATCCTGTTGATGAAGGGTCTGTATTCATTCTTTTGACCACAGAGTGGATTTTTGTCACATCCCTATGCATTTTTATTTGAGCGATACCGTTTTTCTTTACAGTCAATAAGATCCATAATCTCATCCATCCTTACATCAGCCATTGCGGCCGTGCTCTTACATCCGAGCAGATGCTTTGCGTTGCCTTACGTTTCTTTACAAATGGTAGTTTTGTGATGCAGAACATATTAGTAAGGCTACTGTTTGCAGAGCGGTCAGGAAAGTGTGCCTCGCTCTTAAGCACTTTCTGACAATTTTCACCTCTGATATTATAACAGTTGGGAATTTACGCTAAAATAGTTCTTAATTACTAACTACAAATTACATCTTCAACGAGTCTAATTAGATTAATGTAATAATTACTATCTCTAGAAAGTATTGGTCTACTTACTAATTTTGTCTACTTACTTATTAATTATTTTCTAAATCCCAAATCAACCTCAACCACTTGAACAATAAGGAGAGACAAGAAACTGCACTTCTAATGTTTTATAATAAACAATATACAATTGCATGAATTATCCTTGAATTGAACAAAGTGTGTAACTAGAGGGAGAAGTTTACACTAAAAATAAACCTTTTTTATTAAAAAAAGAGAAAAAAACAATATATATATATATATATATATATATATATATATATATATATATATATATATATATATATTTTTTTTTTTTTTCTTTCTAAATACGTGTTCATATTCCCCATATGCTTCCAGAACTTCCAGTTCTGCTGGTGAGAAATATGCAGCCTTTTTTTTTTTGTCTGACGCTGTTGCCATGGTGACTCGTTATATCAGAGTCAGTCAATTTAGAGTTGATAAAACTAACTCATTTCAGCTGTTCTGTAACCGAAAACCCAGTTTCCCATCTCAAGGTAAATCAACTCAGAGTTCAAGTTTAAACTCCGAGTTGGTTGAACCACCTTTCTGAAACAGGCCCCTGTTCCTCATTGTTTATTACGTCTATTTAACCGTGCAGTGTTGCCGATGGCAGCGCGGAATCATACGTCAGTGTTTCCTCGTCCTTGTTCCTGTTGTATGTATTATTATTTATTAAACCCTATTTATTTGAAGCTATTCTGTATATGTGTGTCTGTCTCCCTCCTCCCGGTTGTGACATACGCTCACGTGTGTACTGTGGATTCGAGAATGGTCGCGAGCGTTCTGTATAAATTTCAGAATAATCGGCGGAATCTATTCCTGACAGCGCCTCGTTATGTAGATATTATGTAGATAAACAACATTTAACTCAATTGTATTTTTAATAGTAAAATGCTTTGCTGCCCGCGTATGTGGCAGAAGGTAAGGAATTAATCCGAGAAAGTGAAATATCGTGAAACTGATCATCTTTTTACCACTTTATCGTCAAATTTAATGTTTTAACACTGGTCCGTAGCCAGCCTATTGAAAGGGGGAGTTCTTTTTTTTTTCCTTCAAAAAGTGAACCTTTTTGCAGTTTTTCTCCTCCTTTAGTATTAAATTATGAGGTTCAATACTTCATTTTGGTGACCTTTTATGCACTAATTTGTGCATTGCAGATTGCTCTCTCATGTATTACCACCTTTGTCAGTCCATACACAGATCATAAGTTTAAAGACCACACTAACAACAGAATAGATTTAATGAGCTTTACTGAAGTATTAATAATAATTATTTTCATCATCATTTCTTGACTCTCTGTCAATGCCTCTTTGCTTGTTGCTGTATTTGTCTTGACACTTATGAATTTAGTACACTGGTCAGTTCCAATCTTCTTGGATGCAATTATTACGTAACTAGTACGTCGTGTGTTAGCTGGGTAGGCATCATAAATCAATTAATATACTAATCATTCCAGATCATTTACCTCAAGCGGTTCGCTTTGAGGTTCTCAGAGGAATAAAAACGCGAAGCATTTCCATTGGCTCCAGTCTGCCGGTATTGACCAATCACAAGTCGATATTGCACAGCCAATATCACTGAATATCCCACTATGTTTTATTAGTATAATTACGCTACGTTTATATGGATATTATATTGTAGACTATCGAGTGGATAAAATATAGAAATCCTTTTTATTACAAAAAATATATATAACCCCTCCCCCCATCATTCAGAGGCGATGCTTCACCGTTGCTTTGAAAAGTGTATTGTGAGAACTCTCTCTGAACCGCACGCGCCCCGCACACACACACGTCCAGCTACAATAATGTATCCTATTAATTTGAAACAGCAACCAAGAATATTTTTCACAAGCATTGATTAAAACAATGATGACAATAATCACATAAAACGACTTAAATTCTGGACCTTTGGCAGTGAGGGGGGCACCCGAACCCCCCCTGGCTACGGGCTTGTAACATGACTTATTTTTATAGACTAATGTCTTCTTGTCGCTGTTATGTCACTTTTACTACTTACAACTTGTACACAACAGAAAGTATTAACCATTTTAAAGTAATATCTTTCTTGTCTGTGTATTTTCTATATGTAGTTGCTCGAGGTGGCTAATTTTAAGGCATCTACCTTATAAAGGTAAAATATATATATACATTACAGATGTGTACATGTCAGCTAACAGCAGCATTATGGGTAATGAATTAGGCCAGAGATTGTGTAGGCTCAGAGCCTTGAGCCTACAGCATCTGTTTATTCCTCAGCACTTCACAGACGTCTACGGAGATGTCCGAGTCTGGTGAGGAATCCCCAAAGAAGAATCAGGGTGATGCAAAGAAAACCTTCAGTAGTGTAAGAATAAGATACTTTATACAAAATATACACAAACAAACATCGTATCTTTTACGTCAAAATTTATCGCTTTTATAAACATCTTTCTGATGACCGTGTGCTTTCATTTATTGCCTGTAGAAGACCAAGACAACTCCGTCGGTATCTGCGACAGCTTCAGAAAGGTAAGCTACATTACAGACGTGCATTTATGTAATAAGATCAAACTCAAAAACTTTATTAAGGCTCATAGTCTTGTGTGACATACAGCATCTGTTTTTTTCTCAGCACCTCACAGACGTCTACGGAGATGTGCGAGTCTGTTGACGAATCCCCAAAGCAGGCCTTCTGGAGAGTAAGAACGTCTTTAAATGTCACAATGTTTATATGTCACAATTTATTGTGTCTCTGAGAATCGTTTTGATTCTGTTTGTGTCTTCATGTGTAGGAGAAAATCAAAGTGCATCCTGCAGCAATTACAAAATGGTATGTTTAAGGAAAAATTACACAGGTCCATGTTGACATCAGAAAAGTCTAAGAACTTAAGGTTTTTAGAGATAAATTGTGTAGGCTCAGTGCCCAGATGTTAAAATGATGGTGGAAATCGACTGATAGTTACTGTAAAGACAAACAGCATTTGTTTATTCCTCAGCAGCTCAGAATATTCAGAAGAGACCCCTCAAATTCCCCCACCGAGACTGTTAGCGGGGTCCAGCCAAGTGAAAAACATGAAGGGAAACACAAAGACCCCAAAGGGTAGCACTGAGAAAAGAGCAGAAAGGAAGGTGATCAGGGTGAAGCCGGCCCCAACACATCCAGAGAAGAAAAGTAAAGGGGTGAAAGAGGCAGAGGCACAGGTAGGTTTACCAGACTTAAAGAAGATCTTTGCAATGAAAGCAGAAATGAAGGACACAACATCTCATGGACAAGCTAAGACTGCTGCAAATAAGGAGATCTCAAACAAGCTTAATGTGACAAAAGCAAAACCGACGACGGAAAGTGTGAGGCCAAGCTCTATTCTCCCGACAATCACAGAGGAAAAAAAGTCAAATATTCTGTTAGAAAGCTTATTCCAGACCAGTGAAATAAGTAATGTAATGGATAATGGGCAAAATATGAAGCTGCATAACCAAGAATGGAAGGAGGAAAGAAAGCCAACGAACCCAAACCACTTGGAGAACAGACTGGAAAAGCTCGTCCAGGATCTGAAGGAATTGGCCGTTTCTTCTGATGCCCAAATGAAGGAAAGTGAACCCGATTCAAATGAATTCAGGTGAGACACAGACAAGTAAAATGTGGCAAAGGAAGCTGTATTTATATTATTTTATGGAGTTGAATTCTTTTATACAGTGGAATGTTTTTACTACTTAATATCCAAACCTGCAAATCCACATATACAAGTAGTTCATTATAAACTCTGTGCCTCTCTGTTTCAGTTCCAATATGATGCCAAAAAAGAAGAAAAGGCGCTCAAAGAAAACTCACTCTAATGCAAATAGCGAGAGTCCGGATGTCTCTGAACTAAACAGCGTTCATTTTTGCATACCATTGCATCAATTGATCCCTGGCGGGTAAGACAGAATGATGTGTTAATCTTTCATTTAAGAATAAACTAATTCCAATCTGAATTTTAAAGATTTTATGCATAGTAATATTTGCTACTGAAATGCATTAGCCTATTAATGAACATATTAAAGAGCGCTAGTGTTCTTTGGTGAACATGAACGTGAATCTAACATGTGGATCTGTTGGCAGGTTGCCTAATTTTGGTAGCAGCTGCTACATTAATGCAAGTCTGCAGTGTCTGCTCACAGCTGATGCTTTCTGTGAAGAGCTCGCCGACCTGCTGGACAATTCTAACCAGAACAGAGATGACACATTCCTCAGGTGTTAAGATATTACATATTACTGTATATTTACAATTATATAATTGTAAATATAAGTGGAAAAAAAAGTTGATTTTTGGCAAAGAAAATGTGAAACGAGGACCGAGGTTAGAAATATGACTGAAGGTTGAGCTTATAGGCAGTTTTCTGGGGATCTTTTGCAGATGTTTTGTGGAATTGTGGAGAGTGAGAAAGGGCTTTCAAGCTCAATATAGAATGGATAATCTCCTTATAGACCTCATTAATTCAGCTGCAGACACCAACCCTGAATTCACCGTCAACAAGCAGAATGTGAGTTCACAAACACACACACACTAGAACATGGAGAAGTAAACACTCTAGATACAGTATGATTTAATGTTTATTTCTGTGTGTGTGTTTAGGATGCCCATGAATTCCTCTGCTACTGTTTGACCCAAATGGAGGAGTCTGGGCGAACGCAGGATTTGCAAGAGGATGGAAGCCCAGTCAAGAACAATTTCTCGTTCAAGATGAGGAACATCATAACATGCTCCAGGTACAAGACTTAACATACAGAGTTTGGAGTTTGGATATGATGCAGATGATGAGCAGATGTTGATGTAATTTTGTGTTTTGCAGCTGTGGATCTCAGAAGAAAAATGAAGTGGAAGTGTTTAATCACCTCTCCCTTCCTCTAGTACACCACTCTGTGGACGAGTGCCTCTACCAAACAGTTAATGTGAGCTCTCAGCCTGCTTCTCTTTCTTTTATACATCCATCACTTTATATTATCACTGAACCTGTTGTATATGACTAATTTGTCTATTGTAGAAAACAACAGAGGTAGAACGCAAGTGCACTAGGTGTGGAGCAGAACATGCCAGCTCAAGCTGGATGTTCCACACTCTGCCCAGGTAAGGCTGCTACACACAAACACACACACACACACACTGGTGGGTTACAAGTGCTGTAAAAGGTGCCACCAGTGACTGCAGATCTTCAGCTCTAATACTTTTTCTATAACTTTTCATTTCTTTTCTCTACAGGTTTCTGATTATTCAGCTGAACAGGTTCAAAATGCATAAATGTCACATAGTCCTCAAGCTGAAGAATCCAATGGACATCCAACCTGAGCTGCAGATAGGAAACTGCCTTCCTCAGTCAGACACACCCAGATCAAGTATGTTGTAAATAATAAATAGTCTAAGCTATAATGCTTACAGCCAATATAAATCACATCCAGGTTAATTAAAGATGAGTTAATGTTATCTTTGTACCTTCCTTCTTCATGTAGAGAACAGCAAAGCTGAGGCCAGAGAGAAAGGCAGAACAAACGCGAGCGAGAGAGAGACAGACACAGTGATGGATGAAGTGAGAAAGATAGGAAAGAGTTAGGAAGGAGGATTGTAGTGTGTACACTTGAATTGTGTGTCTATATGTGACCTATATTGTGTGTTGTTTTTAGGTTGGACCAACCGCCACGTATCGGCTGATCAGTGTTCTGAGCCATGTTGGACCCTCAGCTGAATATGGTAAGATATAAACACACACATAATATCACGTATCATTTAGTGAATTATTTAGGAAAACACATGTGACACACAAGGATGTATAGTGATCCGTGTGTGTGTGTGTCTTTTCCAGGACATTATCTATGTGATTGTTCCAGTGGCAGGCCTGAAGAGTGGATAACCTACAACGACCAACTGGTTACTGCGAACACAGAGGAGGATGTATTAAGGTACAGGTCGTCTGATGCCTACGTGCTCCTCTATGAGAGACTGAGCACTGGATGAAGTCAGAAAGCTGGAAGATGTGGCTGGGCTTGGAAAGGTGTTGGTGCAAGTAAGAGGATGTGGCAACAAGCAGGGATGATGCAGAAGGGGGACTACAGAGCACTTTCTAGCAAACAAGCACCTCTGTCAATAACCCTTTTGGCCTAGTGGAATTATCACTGTGAGTTAACTATGGAGAGAAGATCATGTTAGCAATTCTCGGTGCAGCTCGGTAACTGCTAAGTAGCAGTACAGGAAGTGGTCCTGAACTCTAATGCTTCTTGTACAGAGGCCATGTATGATCCAACATCAAAATCCAGTGTATCAAAGAAGATCAACTTTTCCTCATCTCTGGCTTGCTCATGTTTGCTTTAAGCCTATTTTTAGTCTTACGCAAACCTTAAGGTTTTGCTGTCTACCTTAACAGCCGCATTTCATAGATTAAAAAAAGATGGTACATTTCACGCAAGCTCATTTCACGGTTACATCTGTAACTAGCATTCATAGTTTTAATTTGAAAAGCTAAATTCTTTTCTAATTTCTATTACTATGTAATACATAATATTTCAATTCAATCCAAATTTAATTGTATAGCATTTTAACAATGGACTGTCTCAAAGCAGCTTTACAGAACATAAACATAAAACAAATGGTTAATATAAAGATTAATATAATACAATAATTCAAGATTAATATTAGATACATGTTAATATTTATACATCTATTCACCACTGAACTGGGAACACCTGTAACCATCTTGGACATTTATGCAGAACAATCTTTAGAGCTTACACAGAATGGTGCAGAAAACAAAGCAAAATAAATAGATAAATAATTTTAAAAAAGCACCTCAAATACATTGTGGCATTACGTTCAACCTATGTTTTTGTTTAGAATCAATTATATATGAACATTTCATAGCTTTTATTATTTCTTTTTTAATTACAGGAAAATGCAGCCTTGGTGTAATTTCATGGAGGAATTCAATGCAATATGTGTCAGAAATGTGATAAATGTGGAAAACAAGTCTGAGGCGCATCTCTAAATTCATTAGCCAACTTTTGAATGAACACATTTAAATGTTCAAAAGTTTTCTGTCAGTAGTTGTCTACAACTAGCAACTAAACATAGCAAAAATGTTTATATATATATATATATGTATAATATATATATATATATATATATATATATATATATATATATATATATATATATTAATGTGTTTTCTTGATTTATATGATTGTACTTTATTTATGTACTGTAGATAGGTACAACCTATCAAAGGTTTATTGTGAATGTTCAGATCACAATTAACATTGTGCATGAAATTATTTATTCTAAATAATAGCCGTTTGCGAACACATGATAGTTTGCCTTAACAACATCAAGGTTTCTACAATGGCATGACATTGCAGTGGGGTGTAATTTTCATATATTTATTAAATGCGCCGGGGTCATTATTTTTTGCTTGCTAGCAGTCATGCTAACTAGCTAAGCTACACAGGCTAACTAGCTACCTAATAGGTTTGTGTGAGACTTGGACATGTTTAAAAACTCAACAAAAAAAATCACTAACATTTTTCTATTATTTATTTATTTATTTATTTATTTATTTATTTATTAATCTTATACAGACTGACGAATGGACTCTGTTATGATTAGGTATATTACGTGTGTGTGTATACGTATATAATACAAAACAATGAGGTTTACAACAACTAACTATAACTAGAATGTACATTTCCTGAAGAAAATGTGAATGGTGCTTGCATGTGAGGCAGTTCCCCTCATTGTGCTGAGTGTTTTGATATGTCACATGTCCATGTTGTGCTAATTTTTGATTTTCACCTGACATCACGTGACGTCATCAGAATACCCGTGAGCAAGTTACCCTCATTGTTCTGAGTGTTTTGATATGTCACATGTCCATGTTGTGCAAATTTTTGATTTTCATGGAATTTCCCATTCATTTCTATGGGATTTTTTTGCCCACATTTTCGTCCGCTGTGGGAACATCGTTGGATCACTTATAAAAGTCATAGCACACCTCTCCTCAATGAGCCGGTCAATTTGATACCTCCTTCATGGGTCTAGGACAAAAGCTGCGGGACAAGTTACGCGCCGAAGTTTTGTCCGGCACAATAACAAGAATGTTGCTTTGCAAAAGCACTATTAATTAACAGCGTGTTAACGGTGAGGTCTTTACTGGGAGAGTTGAGAAGAGCAAGCAGAGACAAAGCTGGAATTATGGCGGTAAACATGTGACATAAAAGCTTTATTTTAGCTCGCGAGTGTAGAACATGTACACACTCACGTGTGCTCGGTTTATACTTTATACTAAATCAGTATGCATCAATATGCATTTACAGTATGCAAGTAAAATCACTGCAAAAATACTTTTTCTTTGACCCAGCAGTGGGAAGCATATCATAGACACACAAATAAATAAATTAAAAATATGTAATGAAAACTGTAACCTAAACTAAAATACATTTCAAGGGGGTTAATCCATATATGTTTTTTTTTAATCGATCATGAAGGACCCTCTCCATCCTGCACATAATCATACACCTAGACCTAGAGAACACCTGCTTTTTTACTGTTACTCTGTCTTGTCTGTTATAGTTTTACAGTTCTAATTTTATATTGTACATTTTTTTGGCCGCTATCACTGGGACCTTAGTACTTTCCCTTTCATGTACCATCCTGGATCAAGTTTACGTCACAGATCAGAAAAGGGGGGAAACTGGTCTGGTTTAAGTATTTCAGAAGCTTCTTAACAAACAAAGCAGAAATAAATAAATACATACACAGCCAGAATAGAACAGCAAGACATCAACTGATCTTTTGCCATCTTTATCTGTCCAGTTGTGGTAAAGTGGACAGAGTGGTGCAAAAGACAAAAACAGTGAACTGAAGCTTTGTGGACAGAAGCACCTTGTTGAGGAGTCAGTGAGAGACAGTGAATGCGTACAGGAACGAGGACGTGCAAAATATATACATTATGATATCAAATACATAGACTATATAAAATAAATCTGCATGCTTGTTCTCATATAATTTTATTTTCCATAAAATTAACACCAAATATAATTTACTCATATACTGTATAATAAATGCACTCGTTTACAATCAGGAGATCGTGCGGTACAAATAAATGCCGACACGGGATTTTCTTAGACGGGTTTTGGTTTTGTAATAATTATATTTTCAGCAGATTTTTGTTACATTATTTACGGCTGGTGAAGTGCATATTACTGAGCTGCTACATCAGGCTCGTTATGTGGATTGCGATTTTTTTATTTATTTTTTAACAAAAACAAACATGACACCAAACCGAGGCCCAGTACCTATTTGCGATAATAGTTTTACAGAAGAGAGGGAGAGAAAAAAAGATAAAATAAACCAAACCAAGGGAAAAAATACAAGTCTGTTATTAAGAGTTCTGTAGGATCATCAAAATCAAATTAGAAAAAAAAGCAACAATTTTTTTTTAAACATGGTCATTTCTAATTATTCCAATATGCATGAATGAGTTTTAATGAAATTGTTCCATTCATTAGGTATAGCATGCATCAGTAACGAATGATCCTCCTACAATCTTAAAACTTAAAACATAAATCTCAAACAGAACTCAAAAATAAAAAAAAAGTTAAGAATACTTCGCTTAAGTATTCGACTCAAGTCTGATATTCTATATTTACAAGTGAACAGATTACCTTTTCTCCCCTCCTGTGCACCTCTTATTTAAAGTATCCCTGAACAGGTCATATTTAATTAAAGGTGGGGTGCACGATGTTTGAAAGCCAATGTTTACATTTGAAATCACCAAAACAAACACGCCCCTAACCCAAATGATTCTCACCCGTTTTGATAGCTCCGCCCCACACATACATACGTAACCCAGACAACTATTATGGCGCAACCTGCTGGGGCAGCTGGCCGAGGGAATATTTTTATCAATAAATGAACTCAATGAGTAATACTATGGTAATACAGATGTGTTTTTGTAGTACTGTGTGTTGTACCGTGAAAGCTTTAGCTCCGTTTCACGTGGAAGATGTTCAAGACCTAGAACCCTATTGGTTAAGGTGTTGGACTACTGATCAGAAGGTCATGAGTTCGACTCCCTGCTTCACCAAGCTGCCGCTGCTGGGCCCCTGAGCAAGGCCCTTAACCCTCAATTGCTCATTTGTATAAATTAAAATAAATTGTAAGTCACTCTGGATAAAAGTGTCTGTTAAATGCTAGAAATGTAAAACCTGAGGCAGAGGTAACGGCAGGTATCCGCCATGTCAATGTTTCAATCGCTTTCTGCTAATGTCAGACATGCGCACTGAACACTCTCTCCGCCACATATCGACAAGACACGCCCCTTTCTGCTATTTGGCTACATGCTTGTTTTGATAGTCGGCCCGACTCAGTTTTCTGAAGCATTTTTCAAACATCGTGCACCCCACCTTTAATGTACAGAATTAAAAATGATTCAAAACTACAAAACAAAAGTCTAGAAGCATCTCTACACATGCATGAAAACACGTACGTATGAATATACTGAAGTAGGAACGCTCCTCTCCGGGGTCAGTACTTTTGACTTTTGAGTACTCTTTTGTGATCATGCTGCAGTTCAGGTTTAACATTGTTCATGAAGATCATCACAAACAGGAGCACTTTAAAGAGAAATACCTAAGATGTCAGAATAAGAGTCTTAAATATGAGTAATAAATTCTCCTCGGTTAATTCTAATCATTTGGATAGCAGATTTGAATTCTCAATTCTAATTAGTCAGAAGGTTACTGTTTTTTTTTTTTAACTGCAATGCTGACTGTAAAAGATTTATAAACCGACCTTGTTCTAAAAATTGTTGTTCCTATGGTAACAATGTGTGCGTCTCTATAGTAACAACAGACTGGAATATCGGACGTTCCTGACAACCTGAAAGTCATATAATGAAACAAAGATGTAGAAATTGATGAAAGAGAGAAGTAGACTTCTAACATTTATGAAAGGATTTTTGTTACAGTTAGTAAGTTTTCTGCCACAAGACAGAGGAAGTTACAGAGGAGTTAGCGGTTTCTCAGTAAGATGCCAAGCTGTGTTTGACTGACTTCATGAAAGATGAAAAGAGCTGCTGTAATGGAAGTAATGGAACAGGAAATGGTGTCACAGACATTCCGCAGCGTTAAACATAACTCTAAATGGATACGACTATGATGCATTTTCTTTAAAAAAAAAAAATCATAATAATTTAAAACAAACAAAAAAAAAAATCAACATCATGGCAGTAACAATAACTCACTTTATCAAATCATCATTTTTTATGCCATGTGTGATTTATTGCTTATTTAAAAAGAAAAAATATATCAAGGCTGCTTTTAATAAAAATGAAAACTGCTGTTTATTTGTAGAGACAGTGAACTTTAAGGACAGTAAAGGAGCTGATGTTTGATGATCTCCACTGTGAAGTTTCATTGTCGTCTTCATCACTCACTCGCGTGTAGTCGATCTCGGCTCAGATGTCGCCGAAGCGTCTTTGATGGGATGCGACTCAAATAAAAGAGCATGGCATGTGGCAATACAGATTCCTAGATATGTTAAGAGTTCAGGGAGACTTTTTCTCACCTCGGTTCACTCAGCACAATGTATCATCTTTATATATCCACAATATATCTTTTCCATATCTGTACTGGCCTCCTTCCAGCTGAAAAAGTTCACAGTGATGTTCGGAAAGCTCTTAGAGCAAAAGAGCCGCTTCCTCGGACGCGCTGAGCTCCAGACGAACAGGTCTTTCTGTGCTGCAGATTTCACAGCCGGGCCTCGTTGGTTTGTTTATGAATGTGCATGAAGGACACGACCAACCCAGCTGGTGGGAAGAAGAAGAAAAAATATTAGTGATTAGTGTCTACTTAGACCAGTGGAGCTTCCATACATTTGCTTTTGTTCTAACACCAGAGGAGAGGATGTTAGACTACAGGCAGTGTTGTATAAAGTACTAGTAAGCAATACTTGAGTAAAAGTACAAGTATCGTACTAGAAAAAGACTTTGGTAGAAGTGAAAGTTACCTTTTAAAATATTACTCAAGTAAAAGTCTTAAAGTATCTGATATTTACTGTACTTAAGTATCAAAAGTCATTTTCTGATATTTAATGTACTTAAGTATTTGAAGTAAAAGTAAAAAGTAAAATTTCAGTGATTTTCGGTAGGCATAAGAGGCACTTCATCCGGTAGGAAGAATCTTTCATTCCAATGTACAGAAACATTTCTTGCAAATGGGGTGGCCAGGGCAACTTTAGGGGGTCCACAGACTTATGACACAAATTACCCTAACAAGGAGCATAGATGAATCCCATAATTGCTCATTAGAGGTAGAATATATCTCTCATAATCTATTTTAGAATTTTTAATATTTTATGTTATAATTTTATCTTGTGTATGTCACACATAAATCAACACCTAATTACATTTTTATGTAAAGCCTAAACTGATGAAACCATCTATAACAAGCTAAACTTAAATTCTGAACTGGACATGTGACTGACTAACTGACTGACTGCCTGGTGGGTTCTCAAACCTGTTGGTGGTTCTTGTGAAGTCTGACTACTAGCATCAGGCAGGAAGCTGCTCTGGGGTACTGTGGTGATGCATGGGCTGGGGTCTGTTTGCACCTGATCTATATGTGTTTGCTTCTTTAAAAAGAAGTCTGATATCTCTGCCTTTCTTTTCATTTTTTTATTGACCCTATGTAAAAATATGACACATGGATATAATACATTTAAGCATCAAATACGAATTTTTTTTTTTTTATTAAAACTCAACTTTAACTACAAATCCCACTATAATAATTGTCAGCATAAATGACTACTTTAATCACCTTTATGATAGCTAACAGGCTGTCTGCAATTGCAGTAATCTTTTGAGTATCATTACCAGATACATAGTTTAATAACAACATTAAACACTGACAGCTGTAAAACTAGTTACCTCATATTAGCTAAACATTTAAAGACTTGCACACAGACACTGCACTGTATATGTGTATAACTAACACAAATGTCAACGACTTGTATATTATGGCTAAACTGGGGAACGAACCGATTTCTCTTGTCTAATCTGTTAATAGCGTCTAACGTCAATTTATATAGCGACAACTTTCGAAATATTTTTCTGGAAAACTAAATCCTGATGTTTAATCTCAAAACTTACCGAAATTTAATGTTTTAGTACTAGACTGTTATAGTATTCCTCTCTACCTCTTCAATTTGAAATGTTGAGCAGCGCCGCGACCAAGCGTCAAACGAAGACTTCTTTTGATAGGTGAAATGTCAATCGGCACCAAACTTCCAATGCTATCAAATAAAAATTCGGGGTGACACCTGGGGTGACCCCGGACACCCCTCTGGCTCTGCCACTGCTCCTTTGACAACATTACGCTGAAATAGAGCGTGCGGAGCGTAATGCAATCTAGGAGCAGTGATTCGCCAAACCTCCCTTATTGCAGTCGCACACATTTCTTCTGATTTTATTTTGTAGTAACGAGTAATGAAGATGCTTATTGGAAATATAATGGAGTAAAAGTATACATTTTATCTAGGAAATATAGTGGAGTAAAAGTGAAAGTTGACATAAATTTAAATAAAGTAAAATACAGATACGTGAAATTTCTACTTAAGTACAGTAATGAAGTACTTGTACTCCGTTACATTACAACACTGACTACAGGTTGCATGTTCAAATCCCACCACTGCCAAGCTGGTACACCTGGATCCTTGATATATATATTATATATATCCTTATATATATTAGGGCTGGTAATTTAACGCGTTAATTAGATTAATTAATTATGAGAAAAATAACGCATTAATATTTTTAACGCATTTAACGCGCCCCGCCCCTCCCCACACCTTATCTTGCAATAAGCTGTAGTGGCGAGTTAGTCAAGCATGATGCCAAACGACACAGATCTGCCTGGCTTTCTGAAGGGCAAATTTAAATTCAAAACTCTTTCCAATGGAGCCACTGATAAAACCAAAGTCCTTTGCGTTCTCTGTAATAAGGAATTTGCCTACCATCGAAGTAGTTCCAGCATGAAATACCACCTGAACTCAAAACATATTGCGAGCTCTGCAGTTAGCACGACCCCGGATGCTGCAGGCAAGCTCCGCCAAACCACGCTGAATGAAAATTGCCGCAAATTAAGTAATTCGTCCTCAGAAATACTAACAAATGCAATATCTAAATGGATTGCAATGGACAGTAGGCCTGTTAATATTGTGGAAGACAAGGGGTTAATGGATGCTTTTCGAATTGCGTCTTCCGATACAAGCTACACACTACCGGCAAGACGTACAGTAGCTGTATGACACCGAAAAACTATCAAAACAGGAAAAATTGACTCAAGCACAATATGTTGCTCTGACCGGAGACCACTGGACTTCAATCAGTAATCACAACTATCTAGGTGTTACTACAGTACTCACTTCATCGATCGTAACTGGACACTTCAGTCCTTCGCGTTAACGGTACTTAAAACAGAGACACGGCATTATTCTGATGCATGTGCCGAACAGTTCCTAACGGTGGCAGACAAGTGGAACATTACAGAAAAAGTGACCACTATCGGAACGGACAGCGCTCGAAATATGGTTGCAGCAGCAAGAAAACTTCCGTTTGATCACATCCCCGGTGCCGCGCACATATTGCAGAGGACCATTACTGTTTGCCTTCCGGACAGTGGGTTTGTTGATGCATTGACAAAGTGTTGCAAAATTGTAGGACATTTTAAGCACAGCCCTGCTAACACAGAGGAGGTACATCAGCAACAAACAGCAATCGGACAACAAAGAGAGCAACTGATACAGGACGTTTCAACGAGGTGGAACTCATCACTCGATATGATCACACGTCTCTTACGGAATGAAGAGGCTGTTAAGGCTACTTTGCCTAAGTGAAGACTAAGTGATAGGCCATTGTAGCCTAAGTGATAGGCTTGTGTTCAATAATAAAAAAATGTTATGACCATTGTAGCCTAAGTGATAGGCTACAATGGCCATAACATTTTTTTATTATTGAACACAAGTGATAGGCTTGTGTTAAATAAAAAAACTGCTTTTTGTTATATTGGTTCAATCTTCCTCAAACACAATCATTTTAAATGACATTTTGCAAGAAATTCTCAACTAATATTTATGTGCAATTAAATGCGATTAATTAGATTAATTAATCGAATATTAATTAAATATATATATATATATTTCTTTATATATAAAATTAAATATTTTCACTACCCATATTTATGCATGTTTTTTTAAAGGTGTGATAACTTTAACCAGAATATATTTTCATTTACAGCATGACAAAACTCCTAAGCACTTGGGCATGTGTAGTTAGCTCTCAGGCTTTATTTAAAACATCCCTATTTGCTGGTGTATTTGTGCTTTGAAAGAATATGAGTAAAAGCTGCAATCTCATGTTCGTTATGCGTATTGCTTGTACCTGTGTGTTTGTTGGTCTCACTCCAGGTACACGCAGCTGCAGTCTCTCCAGGTGTGTCTGACAAGTTTTTGCTGTATTTCATAAAAACATAAAGGTAGTAAGCTAGTGTTATAAATATTACAAAGTAATTATTACCGGTTAAAGTCCCGCCCATTTCAAGACAAGCCCCACCCACTCCGAGTCAGAACCAGAATCAGAATCTTTGCCTTACAAGTCAGCACAAAATTGGGTTTTTGGACTGTTGGGGGTGCTAGAGGGCTTTTTTTTAAAAAAATGGCTGTTTTTAGTGATTTTTCCGTTATAGCACCACGAAGTGGGCAATCGCCACGGTTTTTGAACTGTGACCTCAGTTTGACCTCTTTCACATGTGTCCCAAGTTTGGTGTTGATAGCTCATTTAATTCTTGAGTTATTGACATTTTAGCAAAACTGGCTCCTCACAGTCCAAACTTTTTGGGGCCCCTTAAGGACCCTGAATCAAAATTATTATCAAAATAAATCGAAAATTATTGTCTATGAGAGTCCAGAGAATATTACTGCACTGGATTGGTCTTGATCAGGCGGAAAACCTAGGACTAGTTAGCAAAAGTAGGTTTCGGATAAAATGCACGATAGCGAAAAAATTTAATGGCGGAAATGAAATTGGAGATATACGTTTTTTAAGTCATGAGCCAAGGATTCCAATGATATAAAGCACTTGAGATTTGGACATATGGGTTTTAGGGGTTTAGGGGTTATGGGGACAAACACGTTTTGGGGCGCTGAAGCGCTTTTGGAGTAACTGTGACCAGTACTACCATCTGACCAAGTTTGAGCTCTCTAGGCCTTACGGTTTGGGCTGCACGACCGTTTCTAGGGCGGAATAATAATAATAATAATAATAATAATAATAATAATAATAATAAAAATCCTAACAAAAACAATAGGTTTCCAGCGCTTCGCGCTTGAACCCTAATAAAAATCCTAACAAAAACAATAGGTTTCCAGCGCTTCGCGCTTGAACCCTAATAATAATAATAATAATAATAATAATAAAAATCCTAACAAAAACAATAGGTTTCCAGCGCTTCGCACTTGAACCCTAATAATAATAATAATAATAATAATAATGAGTAAACACTCATATAATCTCCAATAATCACTAAATAATATAAAAAACACCCCAGGACATCTATTATAAACGAGTCTTTTGGTTGAAACAGATAGAGATTATGTGTAAAAACACTGGACTATTGCTGTCATCAAGCTGTACTGTGATAGAGTGTGAAGCGCCACCTTCGTTTGCGTGATGTAGTCGGGGAGGCAGTGTGCTGTATCCTCTCCAGTCGTGGCTGAGTGGTGCCGAGGTCGGTGCTGGTTTGGGCGCGGGTGCGAGGAGGGCGCTCTCCTGGTCCTGCTGGCACTGCAGTCGGCTGAGGCTGGCGTGGCGCGCTGAGAGGAGGTAGAGAAATGCCGTATCTCCGTCTCGACACACGCCGTACGACACCAGAGAGCGCTGCTCAGAGCACAAACACTGACCTATGACCCAGCGCTGCACTCTCGGGTGAAAACCATATTCAGCAAACATCTGGGACAGAGACAGGAGTTAG
Source organism: Tachysurus vachellii (assembly GCF_030014155.1). Taxonomy (NCBI): domain Eukaryota; kingdom Metazoa; phylum Chordata; class Actinopteri; order Siluriformes; family Bagridae; genus Tachysurus; species Tachysurus vachellii. The sequence continues at coordinate 25,426,483 of NC_083466.1, read as the reverse complement.
GAAGAGTGAGTGAGAGGTTCGACCAATCTTTGATGCAGCACAGAAACCATGTTGTGTATACACATGAACACATCCAGTAACGTTTTACTTTCTCACTCACCTGCTGCTTGAGAGATGCTACAGTCATGTGGGGGGTGACTTTCACCGTGACGCAACAGGAAGACGTGGCATCTTCAACAGCAACTGCTAAGCTGCAAAAACACATGACAGAGAGGTGCTGTGTTTGTACAGAAATAGTTAGCGTGAGCATAAAATAAACCTATTAGACTCAGTATTTTGTGGTTTGTTCTGAAAATGCTTTGTTAATTGTTGAACACTGTCACGTTATTGTGATTTTAAAAAAGTATATTACTAGATTTCTATTAACGAAAATGTTCTCAAATATTTGAAAACATGATAGCTTGATGAAAATGGAAAAAAGACAAAAATGTGTTTGAAATGTAGCAGATTTGGATGGATTATAGAGTTAATAAGTGCTGAATAATATTTCAGAGCACAAACACACCTACTTTATGTTTTTGTGTCTACAGTCCAATATCCTGAGTAAGAACTCTAGATTAAACCTGAATGTCCTGGTGTGGGGAAGGTGTTTATTTACTGCTTGTAACTAAAAGAAACTCAACCTGATCTCTCCGTCTTCAGGGTCCGTTTGAGCCGGCTGGATGGTGAGTGCCATCTGCTGGTGTGCTAGGGATGTAGCGTGCTGCATTGCTGCCTGAGCGTCTCCGGCTTTAATGGCTCTGGACAACTCAGCACACAGCTCCTCTACAGAAATGACAGCATTCATGGAAACAAAACAACGAACAACAATTACACAATTTGAATACACAAAATACTTAAATACAAATAAAACTGCAATGTGTTAAATTCCCAAAGCCAGTTTATTGAGATTTACTGTAGCACAACTTCTAAATATGACACTCTGGGTGGATGTGGTGTGAAGAGCGGTGTCTCACAACAATAACCACAGTGAAGATTCTTCATCTCACTCACCTTTTGCTGATAATGACAAGGCTGCACTCTGCTCGATGGGTTTCAGGTAAGGTACTGAGTCATCAGTAGGATGAGAGGCAATGCCTGCGACTGAAAAACAGAATAGACTTTAAAATACATCAGATGAGACAGCTGGACTGCACTCAGCTTTTACTCTACATTATGTATGTTAATTATAATCCAGCGCTCAGCGGTGTCAGTTAGCCTTCCACGTGCCTCTGTGTGGGTCTGTCTGTGCACATCTGCATGTTTCCTCAGCTTGTCATGGACTGTGCATCTATGATTGTTTATATGTGTCCGTCTGTGCATCTGTGATTGTTTACATGTGTCCATCTGTGATTGTTTACATGTGTCCATCTGTGCATCTGTGATTGTTTATGTTTGTCTGTGCATCTGTGATTGTTTATGTCTGTCTGTGCATCTGCGATTGTTTACACGTGTCTGTCTGTGCATCTGCGATTGTTTACACGTGTCTGTTTGTGCATCTGTGATTGTTTACACGTGTCTGTCTGAGCATCTGTGATTGTTTACACATGTCTGTCTGAGCATCTGTGATTCTTTACACGTCTGTCTGTGCATCTGTGATTGTTTACACGTGTCTGTCTGTGCATCTGTGATTGTTTACACGTGTCTGTCTGTGCATCTGTGATTGTTTACACGTGTCTGTCTGTGCATCTGTGATTGTTTACACGTGTCTGTCTGTGCATCTGTGATTACACGTTTCTGTCTGTGCATCTGTGATTGTTTACACGTGTCTGTCTGTGCATCTGTGATTGTTTACACGTGTCTGTCTGTGCATCTGTGATTGTTTACATATGTCTGTCTGTGCATCTGTGATTGTTTACATGTGTCTGTTTATGCATCTGTGATTGTTTACATATGTCTGTCTGTGCATATGTGATTGTTTATGTCTGTTTGCATCTGTGATTACACGTGTCTGTCTGTGCATCTGTGATTGTTTATGTCTGTCTGTGCATCTGTGATTGTTTATGTCTGGCTGAGCATCTGTGATTGTTTACACGTGTCTGTCTGTGCATCTGTGATTGTTTACACATGTCTGTCTGTGCATCTGTGATTGTTTACATATGTCTGTCTGTGCATCTGTGATTGTTTACATGTGTCTGTCTGTGCATCTGTGATCGTTTGTGTCTGTCTGTGCATCTGTGATTGTTTACATGTGTCTGTCTGTGCATCTGTGATCGTTTGTGTCTGTCTGTGCATCTGTGATTGTTTACATGTGTCTGTCTGTACGTGTCTGTCTGCATCTGTGATTGTTTATGCGTCTGTGTGCGTGTCTGTCTGTGCATCTGTGATTGTTTACACGTGTCTGTCTGTGCATCTGTGATTGTTTACACGTGTCTGTCTGTGCATCTGTGATTGTTTACACGTGTCTGTCTGTGCATCTGTGATTGTTTACACGTGTCTGTCTGTGCATCTGTGATTGTTACACATGTCTGTCTGTGCATCTGTGATTGTTTACACGTGTCTGTCTGTGCATCTGTGATTGTTTACACGTGTCTGTCTGTGCATCTGTGATTGTTTACACGTGTCTGTCTGTGCATCTGTGATTGTTTACACGTGTCTGTCTGTGCATCTGTGATTGTTTACACGTGTCTGTCTGTGCATCTGTGATTGTTTACACGTGTCTGTCTGTGCATCTGTGATTGTTTACACGTGTCTGTCTGTGCATCTGTGATTGTTTACACGTGTCTGTCTGTGCATCTGTGATTGTTTACACGTGTCTGTCTGTGCATCTGTGATTGTTTACACGTGTCTGTCTGTGCATCTGTGATTGTTTACACGTGTCTGTCTGTGCATCTGTGATGTTTACACGTGTCTGTCTGTGCATCTGTGATTGTTTACACGTGTCTGTCTGTGCATCTGTGATTGTTTACACGTGTCTGTGCATCTGTGATTGTTTACACATGTCTGTGCATCTGTGATTGTTTACATGTATGTCTGTGCATCTGTGATTGTTTACATGTCTGTCTGTGCATCTGTGATTGTTTACATGTCTGTCTGTGCATCTGTGATTGTTTACACGTGTCTGTCTGTGCATCTGTGATTGTTTACATATGTCTGTCTGTGCATCTGTGATTGTTTACATATGTCTGTCTGTGCATCTGTGATTGTTTACATATGTCTGTCTGTGCATCTGTGATTGTTTACATATGTCTGTCTGTGCATCTGTGATTGTTTACATGTCTGTCTGTGCATCTGTGATTGTTTACATATGTCTGTCTGTGCATCTGTGATTGTTTACATATGTCTGTCTGTGCATCTGTGATTGTTTACATATGTCTGTCTGTGCATCTGTGATTGTTTACACGTGTCTGTCTGTGCATCTGTGATTGTTTACACATGTCTGTGCATCTGTGATTGTTTACATATGTCTGTCTGTGCATCTGTGATTGTTTACATATGTCTGTCTGTGCATCTGTGATTGTTTACATATGTCTGTCTGTGCATCTGTGATTGTTTACATGTCTGTCTGTGCATCTGTGATTGTTTACATATGTCTGTCTGTGCATCTGTGATTGTTTACATATGTCTGTCTGTGCATCTGTGATTGTTTATGTCTGCCTTTTATTATGCCTCTGTGTGTATGAATCTGCCACTGTCTGTCTGTCTGCTTGTCTGTCTTTCATCTGTCTGCCTGTCTGTAAACCTGTCGGTCTTTCTGCTTGCCTGCCCCTACACAACTTAATTTAAAAATGAGAAAGAGTGAGATGCTGTTGATGTTAAATGTATTTAAAGCAAGTATTTATTTATTTTTTCATCTGAATCACCATCATTTTTTCAAGCCTCACCTGATCTAGTTCAGGAAACAAGTTCAGGAGCAAGTCAGTGAGGGTGTTACAAGCAGTATTGAAACGGGGCAAAATGAATAGATCAGGAAGAAGTTAAATATTCAGACAGTAAACAGGATAGAAAAAGTGCAAGGGACGAAACAGCACACTTCTGAAAGCAGAAATGTAAAACTGAAAGTGAACTCTGACCTCTGTGGGCTTCCCTCAGTGATGAGATCATGACAGTGGCCCACTCCTGGGCCTCCTGCTCGCTGCGGAAAGTGAAGACCAGCGTGTCATGAGGCGGCTTGATGACAAACAGCTCGTGGCAGCGAGGCGACTTGATCTCGTACCTCACTGCACGCAGCTCGAACTCTGCCAGAGACTGAGGGAGAGAACAGGCAGCACATTACAGGCTCATTTTCATATGATTCAGAAATCCAGGGTCCCTGTTCTTCATGTGTGGATCCCTCAGACCATTTGACACGATCCTGGATATTTGTAAGTCTATTCTATCAATCTCCTTATTTTTATTCACAGACAGCGGTTTTCAAACAAAGAGTTACAACATGTTAGCGAGACCATCAATGCCTCCTATGGCTTCACTGTAGAGGACTATTGCACGTATATAATTAACTTTCAGTACGAATCATAACTGAGACAGAACGTCGACTAATTCATGTTTGTGCAAGAAGCAAAACTTTATGCTTTTCTTTATGAAAAAGCAAACAAAGGCAAACAAAATATCAAATAGAAACAGTAAACTAGAAAAGCACAAAGAAAACAGAAATAATGTTAGTTAAGAAACCTACAAAAAAAGTGGGGCTCTGGTCATTTTATAAGTTTTAAACAGGTTAAACTTTGTGAAAAATCTGTCGTATTCTCGGCTTTGTAGTAACTTTGTTGCCGAATCTGAACTCTGCTACTTTCCTTCCAGGCTTTATTTATGTTCATAACGTCTTTAAACGCATCATGAGAGTTGCATCGTATCATTAGCGCTTTTGTGTACAAACTAAAACACTAGTGTCCTGTTGATGCCTCTTTCACGTCGCGTAACAACCCGCATGCCTTCTGTTAAAAGTTTGTGCACCTTGTAAACTTCCCTAGAAGTAAAAGGGGCAGGGCTGAGCAGCTCGGTTCCAGCATATATCGGGGCCTGAAAACTGTAAACAGGAGCCTGAATCAGAGAAATATGACCATATCGTTGGACTGTTACGGGTCACTGCACCGGCCCGAAGATTTTACAGAGTGCACCTTTAATTATCTATAAAGAGAAAACAAGTAGTGACTGACAACTCGCACAAATAAAAAGGGGTTACAATTAAGGACTTTATATATATATATATATATATATATATATATACACTGTATATACACAGGGCTCTCAAGTATCACGCATTGAGAGTGGCAGTCATGCATTTCGGTCTTTTGTCACGCTCTCCTGCCACACATCGTATTTCTCACGCAGAAAAACTTTTTGAATATTTATCATATATTTAATATGCCGCAGCGCCCAAAATGTATCTGTCCGCACCGCTGTGTCTATGGAACCAGGCAGGAATCAAGCGCGTTTCATTTCTTAGTCGAGCCTGACACTTATCAGCCAATCAAAAAAAGAGGCTTCACAATAGCCAATCAGAAAATAACACTATTGCATCTGCATAAGATTTAACAAACAACCAACCAATGAAAAAAACATTCTATTGGCGAGGGCATTTTCAATGGTCAGTTTGAACAAAAGCTCAACACAAAACAGCTTGTCTCATTGACATTTGAGCTTGACATTGTCCTCAGTCATGACACTAAAAATGTCTGGGCTTGAGCTGAACTGTTTTAAATGGGAGCAACATTACAAATGATAAAGGAGTAAAAAAAGGCAACAATAAACAATAATCTCTCTCTCTCACACACACACACACACACATGGGTAGTTGCTGGGGGGTTGGAAATGTCACTCTTGCCTGTCTTCAAAACTTGAGAGCCCTGTTTATATATATATATATGTCAGATTATTCTGATCATAGCCAGGGTCTTCACAGGCTTTTGGTTTCACTTTGCTGACAGTTCTGGAGTCAGTGGATTTTTCTCATCTGATCTTCTGGATGTGTTAGAAATACATTAGGAGGTTGAAGGAGAAAGTAAACACGAGGGAGGTCAGATGTGTGCTGTGAGGACACGAGCGTTAGTTACCGTGATCCTGCCGTTACTGCCGGAGTCTCTGACGGTGAGGCGGAATTCTCCGGGCCGGTTCGGGTCCATGCTGAGCTGCAGGCGGAGAGACGCGTCATCATCCACGGCACCGGGGGAGCTGAACGGCCGCAGCGCCCCTCGTGACACCGACACGCGCACTGACATCAGCACCGTGCTGCAACCTGAGCTCGAGCTCTGCTGTAACGACGGTGACGGAAGCACCGGAGCCCAAACACCCGAACTCAGAGACATCACGACCTGTTATTATACTTTAACCCCAGGGATGAGAAAACAAACCAGAACAGAAGAAAATATGATGAAGTTATGTAGAGTGAAACGAGCACAGCTCTGAGATCATCATCATCATCATCATCATCATCACCACCATCATCATTACTGTTCCTTCTGACACAGGAGGAATGAAATCAAAACAGGAAGTAGGTCCGTCTGATTTTAGTTCCCCCGGAAACTTTGGCCACGGAAATATGTGACTGTGCTTTTTTTTTAATCCTGTTTTCATTACAAATGTATGTTCTGTTCACTATTTAAACTATTTATTCTATTTTTTTTATATATGTAATTTATTGGAAAGTCATTAAACTGTTTATAAGAGTCTTACTACATGACCATCACAACCACAATAAGTAGTTTGTTTGTAAAAGAATCCTGTGTCAAGTCTCTTTTAGGGCCCCAATAATAAAATGTTTAAGAGTTCTGGATTTGTTTTATTCTGTGTATCTGTGAGGTTTGTTAGATTTATTCTATAATAATGTCATTTTCTTCACAGAAAGGAAGCAAAGGTAATCTAAAGTCTGTACAAAATCTAAGACATTTTATACAGTGGTAATAACGTGGTAGCGAATAAAGGACGTCGACATTTTACTCAGTAAAGTAGTGCTTATAGTGCTTGATTGGTTTGCAAGGAAATAACTGGAGAATCCGTATTTAGCGTGTGAATGTCTTGCAAGAACAACTCATTAACAGACTTTAAGTTTTCAGGGATTTTATTAACAAAAAAAAAGTACATTTTAAATCAAGAAACAGAACTGTTCATCAAAACGGAACAGCGGGTTAGGTTAGCGTGCTGTAAGCTTGCGTTCATGATGTTGTGCCTTATTTACATTGTTCAGAACAGCTCATCACATTAAGAGGAGAAAAGTACCACGTTTATCAGCTACCTGCTACCAGTGAGGCTTAAAAGGTGAACTTGTTTTCTTAAGTCTAATATGCCGCTAGTATCGACACTCAGTGATTCTTGCTAGCTGTTCTGAAGCAATGGCCACCCAGACAAACACTGATGTTTATGCGTATTAAAGAAATCATATTTATGTTTTCCTTTCAGTGTTAAACAAATTACTTTGCTGTTTACTTTCCTAAAACAAATATGAACAACGTTCAAAGAAATAGCTTGCAGGAGAAAACGTCCTCTACAGTTTTCTTTTTCTTATGTTTCAGTAGCTCCACCCATATTCTTGACCACTCAGTCCCCGCATATTGCCTCTTAGGTAAACCCCAAGGCACAGTACAGGCACAGTTTGTTCTTTTTCTTATTTCCAGAACAGGACGTTCCAAAGCAGCAGCCAGCACGGATACACAAACAGTGCCAGCAGTGGGTAGACCAGTGAACCGTACAGGGCGTGGTCCAGGATGCCCTGAGAGATGACGGACAGGAAGAGCATGCAGCACTCGGACAGTGTGACCGGCGCTTCCTGGAGGTCCTGGAAGAGGAAGATGCAGTAGAGGATTGTACAGCCTGGACTGAGTAGCACCATCGCAACGGCACCTAATGACCTAATGAGAGACAGTTCATAGGATCAAACACACATAGGATCTGTTTACATTTTTGACAATCCAAATGCAGATTCCTATCGAACTGTTATAATGCTAAAATAGCTAAAAGTTGTTAATGAGCGTCAAATTCTCACTTGAACAAATAACCATGGAGGATATGTAGAACATTCGGTCACAGGATAGAAAAAAAGAGTATTAAGGAAAGCAATTTGGAAATCAGGTCTGGAAAGCTTGTGTTTGGATGTGTCTCTGGTCACCATTTTATACATGCTATATGGTCTAGAATTGATCTTGGAGGTGGGGCTTCATGGATATGAATGAGAATCATATCGAAGAGGTTGAGACTTAATCGTAATTTAATTCAGTTCATTTTATTTCTGTAGCTCTTTTATCAATGGGCATTGTCAGAAAGCAAAGTTACAGAAGTATCTAAATTCAGGATATACATCAAAAGGGAATCTGTCCTCAGTGACAATGGAGAGTGTGATTATAAAACAGTTCACATCATGTTTACATACTTAGGCATGTGTGGTGTGACACAGGCAGCAGCCGGCACCAGCGTGACAGCCAGGATGAAGCCCAGGGAGAAGTTGATGAGAGCTGTGCAACCGAGGAGCACAGCTAAGTAGAGTAGAGCTGCCAGTTTCAGCACCTGCCAACCCTGCTCCGTGCCCTCACCTGAGATCAACCTAACACACACACACACACACACACACTGTATTTTAATAATGGTAATATCGATGAGATGAGCTAGTCAGACAAGTCAGATGTTACAGATTTAAACCTTTTGCAATAATACACAACGGCAGCCCTGATAGTGGTTGTGGACATTCCTTATTGTTAAACAGTGTAGCTTTTAACAAATAGAAATTGTAAACTTGGGCAGACCGTTGAAGCGTGAAACACTTTGTGATGTGCTGTTGACGCAAGAGAGACAGAGAGACAGAGAGAGAGACACACACAGAGAGAGACAGAGAGAGAGAGAAAAAGAGAGACAGAGAGAGAGAGACAGAGAGAGAGAGTACCTGTGTGTGTTGTGGGGCAGTGCCAATCCTGCAGTGTAGATGGCGATGGCAGTGAGAACCACAGCCTCGGTCTCAGACACTGGGAAGTGCTCTACTGCCGTTTCCTGAGACAGGATGGGGAGTGTGTACAGAGCCACACCAGTCAGGTGGCTGATCACTATCGGAGTCAGCACAGACAGGACAACGGAACTAGACGGCTGGAGGAATGGAGAATGTTGGGAAAAGGATACTATAGTCATACTGCACCAGATCCAGATCAGGATTCAACACCACATACTGAGAAAATGACATGGAGAATCTGTATTTAAACAAAATAGCACCCGAAAGCACTAAAGCTAATGAGAATGATCTACGTTTAATCTTAACTATAATGTAGGAACATGTGGAATAGGAATATATGGATTTCCATACAGGTCTAGGTGTAAATCACAGACATGATAAATGTATCTAGGTGAAATATTACATGTATTAAAAAGCCCCTGAAATGATTAGAAGATTGTGATGTATGCCGTAGTTACTTCGAAGCCTACTTTCGAGCGTTTGAAAATGTTCTAACTGACCGGGACTCCTTCAGTGACTCCGTCCTGGGTTACTGGGGCCGGATTCCCAATCTGGACCCACAGATCCAATGCCTGCAATGAAGTCAAGGATCCTGAAGATATTTTCACTAAAACCTCCAGTTACAAATACTATAATCATGTAGACTATAGAGGAACACATGAGTAGCATCTAATGTCATGCTTCATCAGACCTGCAGGAATGTGCTATTTGCCCTCGTCCACATACATGGAATTATAGAGCTTATAGATGCACACCATTGTCTAGCGTCACTGTGATTGACATTGTGATTCCACCCAGAGACACGGCCAATTTTGCTCTGCTTTCTTATGGCTATAGATGACGGGGCAAATGAATTTACCATCAGAAATTGAACACAGAGGGCTTTCGCTGTTCTAGTGTAATAAGGCATGAGAAAACCTGCTGCCAGTCAGTGTGCTCATGACTTATTGTGAGATATTGTAAAGGAACAGTGAAGTCAAAGGATCATAAATAAAGAGACTTGTGTAACTGTTAGGATACTCGCAGCAGCAGGATGGCAGCCAGCAGGCCAAAAGCAGGCATGTAGTATCCGATTGAGACAAAGTGAGACAGCGAAGGCATCAGGTAGAAGAAGTAGGACTGGTGAAGTCGCTCCAGGAGATTATTCAACTTCCTGAACATTCCCTCAAACAGCCTGTGAAATGTTAAGAATGAATATCAGAGAAGTTTTATACATAATTTCTTATTCAGGTTCAGGTCATTAGTAGAAGACAGGAATATAAATGTGCATTCTGTCATTTATCAGTGTTGTGTGAGTACAAATGTGTGGAAATGGGGGGAGAAAGAACTACCTGCCGAGAGTGGTGGCGTCAGTCTTGTAGTGTCTGAAGCTGTTGATGCCACGGATGGTCGCAGCCTCGATGTGGTAGCGCAGGAAGAGACCGTGGTCACCCCAAGGCCGACCGCTTGCCTGCTTCAGCACCATTAGGATCATTGTCTGTGCAGAAACGGTGTAACCGTCCGTACTGTCCCAGTCGTTCCTCTGGAGCTGAGACAGGATACAAGGGTCTCATGCACTGTAAATACTGGGAGTCCATCAGGAACACACAGGACTGCTGAATGTACTGTTCTGTGATACAATCAATGAGCTTCCTGGAGGACCGCGCTCATGTCTACCTGAGCTAGCTTGTTAAATGTTTGGGATGGCGTTAGGACAAATTAGATAAACATGAACGTTTACAGATGCAGACATTTTTATGTGAGGATGTTCGTAAGTCAGTTTTAATCCTATACTTTGGCTTCTGGTTATTTTATACAATTTATTAGATTGTGTAGCTTACATATAAACAAACAAATAAATAATCAGACTCGTACGTCGTTAATTGCACCAGGGAAATTTAGGCAAAACAACAGATACGTGTTTGTCAGTAAGAAAAGTCTGCAAATATTATAAAAATTATAAATCCTCAAGCCAATAAACTGTAACAGACATGTTTTGCCTTATTAAATGAATATATATGAATAAACAATAGGGAATATTTCTATATCAAATGTACAATATTGTGGTGTGAAAAAACACCTACGTTATAAACGGATTCATAGCGTTTAAAAAGTTCATGGGTTCCACACACAATATATATCCTGATTTAAAGCTATCAGGTTTGTCTTAATGTGTTTCTTACCTTCCCCTGAATGGTGCAGAGGACACCAAGCTTCTGGCAGAAGGCGTGGAAGAGGTTGGCCAGGTCCAGGTTGGGGAGCTGGCCGTTTAGACCTTCCAGGACCAGGTCCAGACTGGTAATGACATCACTGCTGAGCTCCAGCGAGAGAGCAGCCTGGATGGAGCCGGCTCGGCCCTGTAGCGGCGTGAAGCTCATACCTGATCGATCCGTTACAGCATAATGTCGGATTTGCGGCAAAAGATAAAAAAAAAAAGAAATTAAGATTTTGTGTCTAATCTAGAGGCCAGAAAATTCAGATGCCATGGACAGAAAATATGAGGCTCTTTGGTGAAAATGTAATGAAATATGGATTAAAAAAATAACTTGTGAGAACTTATGTGAATGAATGTAAATAACTGTAGCTCTTTGTAACTTTACTAACAAATTAAAAACTAAAAATACAAAATATTTATATATACATTATATATATATATATATATATATATATATATATATATATATATATATATATATATATATATGTGTGTGTGTGTGTATGTGTGTATATATATATATATATATATATATATATATATATATATATATATATATATATATACACACACACACATTATATATATATATATTCAGGGCTTTAATTTTTTTTTCTTCATTGTTTTAATTTGATAGGAAGATGCATTTTATTCATTTAATTATTTATTAAATGTGATCGGGGAAGACGTGTGTAACTCACCAGTGATGTTGGTGTGATGGTACCCCTCTAACCAAGCCTGCATACCAATGAGATCGTGCTCGTTCACCAGGAATATTATGTCTTTAGCCCAGTAAATCTGACCTGAGATGACAACATTACAAACATTACACCTGTGTCACATAGAAGAACCGTAATCAGGAAACAACAACATAAAAATGCTTGTTCTGTCTTTTAATAAGCTGCTCAGAGATAAAGCAGCATCATTTATTTCCCGGTACTTAGTTACATCTCCTCTGGTCTTGATTACATCTGGGCAGAATTCAAACAGTGTTTTTAGTCCGTTACTCCACTGACGGGGCAAATTTACAGATTTCTTTGCATAGTAATCATCACAGTACTCTGCAACTTTCTGTATATTCTGAAATAATGTCTATTTAAGTTATATGCACTATGTGGGAATTAGAGCAATATATCTACAACATGTGAACATGTTCATTAAAGTTCATTATTTTTTTAAATGCAGAGGGTGTTGAATTTACAGACCAGTAAGTTTCTCAATATTCCATCACATACACACACACACACACACACACACACACACACACACACACACACACACACACACACGTTACCATCCTGTAATGTAGCTGTAGACATTCAACCTACATAGACTATAATAATATGCTCTTATTAGTGGTTGTGAGGTTTATTTGACAAAGGATCCTTTTTTACTTTCTATTAAAAGCACAGCGGAAATGTAGACTGAAAACATGAAGTAAAACATGGAGTTTTACTCCATGTTTATAAACATGGTGTTTATAAAAGGATTTTATAAAGCCTCTCACTTCTGAAATACTGGGCGAGGCCCAGCAGAAGACCCACTGCCTGGTTGTTGCTGTTGCCAGGACTGCAGGGGGCACTAAATACCACAGCTTCTGTTCGTGGAGCTCGAGGTGCACGCAAGATCCCATACACATTAGTGCCTCGAACCATCTGAGAGAAAGAGAGAGAGAGAGAGAGAGAGAGAGGGAGAGAGAGAGAGAGAGAGAGAGATTTCTGACAAAGCTGTTGTGAATTAAACTGAAATAAATTGTGTTTATATGCCAGTGTACAAACTCACAAATCTCTCCTTGTTCTCATCAGGGAAGGGTAGCGTGCGTGAGAAGCTCTGAGTGAAAACCTCTAGCCCTCTGGCCTGCATTGTCTTGACCAACCAGTCCACTGGCATGCCCCTTCAATGAAACAGGAATGAACAAAAAGCAGAACCACAGACAATCATATGTAAACATTATCACTTAAAACCTACAGAAACAAAACAGCCCAGAAGTCTTTAGTTTTCATTCTACTTTATAAAAGTCAGTTCTACTTACCCAACCTTTTTCTTATTAGCTGCAAACTCCCGTGCCGTAGCCAAAGCTCTTTCTCCTGAGGGGAACCGCTCCTCCACCATGGTGGAACCCATCGCGTTCTCCGACATGTACGTCCGCAGAGTGAACGGCTCAAACGCCAGGCCCATGAACCAGGCAATTCCCGCCAGGTAGCACACCACACTGTGGTCCAAACAGAGTATTAAGAAGACTGAAATTGCTCAGTTTTTTGTTTTCTTTTTAAATTGGTTTCCCAGTTTCTCAACACATAGTGTCGAGTCCTGATGAGTGACTGCTTACCATATGGGAGTATTGAGGCGAGTGAGCAGGCTCGTCAATGCCTTCCTTCGGTTCGGGTCAGATAACAGACCCATGTTGTCTAACTGGCACTGGACCCACTGTGACATAGGAAACAATCATGAAATGCAAAGAGGAGGATGATGCCGGTGATGTTGGTAGTTAGGAACAAGTTAAATCTATATTAATACAACAATAACACTGTTTTCCTTTTTCAGTAACATAAATATAACCAGAACTATGAGTATCAGCTGACACCTGAATAATAACGTCATCCTCACAATGACTGACATGCACAAACCTGTTTATGCTAAAACACCTGAACGACAGTGTAAGAGGTGCAGCTTTCTGAAACGAGGGGCCACGTGACTGACAGGTGAGTAAAGCTCCTACTTCTGCTGATTGGGTGGATGCTGGTGGTCAATGCAGCATTGGTTACTTACTAACTTACTTTGTCCCTAGACTCCTATTGTAATTGTATTTTAAAAATACAGCAAATCTGGCGACTGTGACTGAGCAGATGATGCTGAGGCTCTTCTGCAATATGGCTTTCCAGTTTGCACCACAGCTGTTAGTTCCCAATGACTATTTGCTGAATACCACTGTTCCGAATAACCAATCACTCACTGCCATTACTCCATATAACCAGTTTCTGACCGCCATTGTTCCGAATAATCAATCACTGAACATCATTTATAGACAACTAATCCCTGACAATCACTGTTCCAAATAAAAAAATCGCTGAGAACCACTGTTCTGGATAGCCAATCGCTGACCTCCATTATTCCAAATAACCAATAGCTGAACTCCACTGTTGTGGATAGCCAATCGCTGACCTCCATTATTCCAAATAACCAATAGCTGAACTCCACTGTTGTGGATAGCCAATCGCTGACCTCCACTGTGTCCAAGAGTCATTCACAGTGGAGAATGTGGAGTCAGAAGAGAATGACTGCTTCTAGCTGACAGGGAAGGCTTTGTTAACTCAAATAATCACTATTTATAACCGCGGAGAGCAGAAAAAAGAGCACAACATTCAATGTGTTACACCAGTAGAACTACATCCGGTTCCACTCCCTTCAGTCAGGAACAGGATAAAATTATACATTAATTAAAAAAAAGCCACTACCATCAAAGTATTTGTGTTTAATGAGAGACGAGCGAGTGACTGAGACCTGTTGAACTGGTTTTACATCTATGACCCGGTTGAGTACTCCCAATAAGCGTTATAAATGACAATACAGGAATAAAGACGCTGCTTCCTTGCTTCAGTTGGCTGCTAACTAGTTTAGCACCTAGCTAACTGCACGAGAGCTGTCAAGGCAACCAGGGTGTCAGCTGCCATGGCGTAACGTAATAAAATAAACACACAAACGCACAATTATTAGATCGGACTTTTCCAATTCATACCTTAAAAAAATGTTAAAATCCCAAAGACAGCGAAGACGCATTCATTTTTCCTGCCTTTCATCGGAAGTAAAATTACACCGGAATTTCCGCTAAACCAGCAGATCTACAAATAATTCTCCAACCTACTTCCGGAAAATGTATTGGATATCAGCGAATCTGCTTGGCACGCTTTGTGATCCGAACCCTGTAATATTTTATGTTATCATCATAATTTTGTCCTTTTTTAAAATGTAAATAAAGTATACATTTTTGTAAAGTATAGCATATTTTTCTCTTTAAACATTTCACACAATGAGATTTTTTCGTGTGAAATTATGAGAATTTATACTTTATTATTATCATCATCATCATCTTTGCTTAAAATAGTTTATATACAAAATCCTCATTTTTTCTCATTTATATTTGAATTTTGAACTCTTTATAATCTGATATTTTCTTTAATCTGAATCACAAAGATTAAATGTAAACGCATACATGGTTAAAAACATTAGAATTTTTTGCTTAGACCCTAGAAATGGCATCTCTGGCTCTTATGAGTGAGTCTGATCTTTTGGTTCAGCTTGACAATAAAAAGTACCCCTTTTGCCTTTTTTGCTATTTTGCTCTTATGAATTTTTGTATTTTTTTTTAATAATTTTTTTATTATTCTGTTTCATATATATGCTTGTTTCAGGAAATCTTCCTCTAACCTTTTTCTAATGATCAAAATAAATGAATGATTTTCTGTCGGTGAGTCTGAACTAAATTGAGTCAAGACTCTGTTAGCTTTCAGTGTGAGACGTGTGTTTTTTCCTCCTCTGCTGATAATCTTATGCAGAATTTTAGTGGTTGAAGATCGCACCATTTTGATGATCACACCAAATTTGAGCTGCTTATAAACAAACACTTGGAGCATCTCAGAGAACAGAAATGAGTTTGATGTCATCATTTACTTTGAAGATACAGACATTTGTGTGGAAAAAACTAACCTTTTTTGTTTTTTTACTTTTCTATGAATATATTGCTGCTTGTAGGCTAGAAAAGAAATATTTATGAAAAACAAATGATTTAAAAAAAAAACAACTTTAATGAGTCATTACGTAACGCTAAAAAGTGTGTGATGATAAAGACATTTAATGGACTTGGACACACACAAAAAAATCCATGTTTGGTCTCTGGAAAGAGTTAAATTCCTATTAACATACAGAATTACCACAAAAAATGTAAGCAATCACATTAATATAAACCTGTGATTTTCAGCTACACTACTATAAAAACTGCTGCTATAGACAATGAACCTTCTGACCAATCAGAATTGAGAATTCAACAGCACTGTGGTGTGATTCAGTTTAATGGTTAAAAAACAATGAATGTTCTATGGTATTTACATGCTTTTGAATATTTGGTTAGTAGTGAGAGTGTTTTAACATATATTAAGACACATAATTTAAACATGTTTAACATTATCAGTGGAACAGATCCTTATCTCTGCTGGTGCAGTGGTGAAAAAACCCCAGAAGTCTATCGTGGATTGTGGGCTTCTTTGTTATTAGAAACTGAAATGTGTGAAATAAACAGGAAGATGCTAAAAGTCATCTGTGTTTTTATACTAAAAGGTCACACCCATTTGGTGAATGCTCCATAATCTAACAGTGAATGTAAGAATAATTATAACTATATATGATTTGGTAATAAGTGAAATCATAACATGACTTTTAATAGGAATGAAACAGTTGAGGATGTGTTGGTATTAGAAATGAGCCAATTCAGGGTAGTGACTCTTATAAGAATAAAAAAGTCCCCTAAAGTGGATCTCTTCTCATCGCATCTCATCTCATACATATAGAATATTATAAACATAATAGAAAGAAAGAATTCATCAAAGATTCCTCTGTAAAGTTTCTCTTAATTTATTCTTATGGGCTTTACACTCAAAATCTTTTTTCAGTTAAGAGCAGGAAGAAAACCTTCATCATTCATTACATTCAGTAAGGTGAGGCTGTAAGAGTCTTACTTAAGCCTCTTGACACACACAAAGGGATATTTCTTAACGCATGGGATGTCATTCCAGTTCATAAAGACTGTAAGCCAAAAATAATAATAATAATAATTAATTCAGTTAAACTGACATCACTTGATAATGAAGCGTCACAGCTACACAAGAGGCTCGACTTACCAGAAAAGTTCATATGGACACAACACTCTATATTTTCAAAATTGTTGGGTTCGTCCGGATTCCATTTGGTGAAAGATAATTTGGTGCCGTCAGACCAAAACCATTTTTTTAGCTAAAAAAAAAAATAAATAATAATAATAATAATTATATATATATATATATATATATATATATATATATATATATATATATATATATATATTATATATATATATATATATATATATATATATATATAAATATTATATATATATATATATATATATATATATAAAATTCACTGTATATTAATTTATTAATATATATATATTCATATACAGTGGAGTCCAAAAGTCTGAGATGACTGAAAATCTGATATTTTTTTAAAATTTCTTTTAAAATCAATGTTTTCTCATTCAACCTTAACAACAACAACAATAATAATAATAAAGTTATAATTATTATTATAACTATAAATTATGAATAATGTTTTTAAATAAAAAATACCTTCTATATGTAAAAAAATGCAAGTATGTTAAATTAAATAATAATAAAATGAAATAATGTTGAATATTTAATATTTATAATTCTGCACTATTTCTAGGTGCCAAATGAAAAGTAAGCAAATGTATGACATTGAGTATGTTAACCCATGTCTAACATCCTCTACTGAAGCCTGCAATCAGACGACACAAAACGGATCATAAGGTTTTTTTTTGTGTTTTGAGCCTGAACCAATGCTGAACTTTTACCTTCACACAGTTAGTAAGGCCGATCCACGTGGGATTCTCTTTGGGGTCATGAAAACGGATAAGGGCCTTGACCACCTGATACTCATCTTCACTGTGTATTGAGACCAAGTTGGCTCCAAGATCCAGACAGTGATTCTGGAAAATCAAAAAGTCAAAAGGAAGTAAAAGATGCATTCGATATTTAATATTTTAAGGAACAAAAAAAAATTCCTTCTCAATTCCTTTAGATAGTATAATATATAACTTAATTATAATATATAAAATCTTTTAAATCAACACACAGCCTGTACTCTTCTACTTGACAGATAGATTTTTTTTTGGTTGTGGTTTTCACTGCTGCAGAACAGATAAGTATCTTTTCCCCTGGAGGTGTTAAAGTCGCTTAGTGTTATTTTAAGCCAAGGCAAAGCCTTACAATAAAATAAGTTTAGACTTATATTATATTATATTATTCATTCATTCATCTTCTACTGCTTATCCGAACTACCTCGGGTCACGGGGTATGGTATGGTATGGTATGGTATGGTATGGTATGGTATGGTATATTATATTATATTATATTATATTATATTAAATATTAAATATTATATATTGAATTTTATATTATATTCATTTTTATATTATAGCACAATTCTTACTTATAGGTCAACGGAAGTGTTTTACATGGAAATAAATAAAAGCTTTAAAACAAAATAATAAACTAAAACTAAAAGTATGATAATTAAATACAAGAATAATATCAAAGTCTAAGAAAAAGAAAACATTTAATGCTAAAAAAGTACTGTGCTGAAATAAAATGCAAAGGTTGAAAAGAAATTTGTGAAGTTGTAAGATATTTTAATAATAAATATCACTGAGCTCTGAAAATCTTCTATTTAGCCAGTTTATAACTGTTACATCTAGAACATTTACATCTATAGTTATGCGTTTAACCAAAGTGACTGAGCATCTGCTGTGAATGGACCTGACAGTGATACACATACATGAATGTAGTTTTATGAAGCATGATTAAACATGAGTGCTGAGTGATATGTGATAAATACAAGATAGTACAACATTTAGTTCTAAAGCCTGATCACAGTGGATGTGTATCAAAGTGATCTTAATCTCTTCTTCTCTTAGGAGAATTTCTAATAGTGATTTACTTCTTATCTCATAAGCTGTGACTTCAAGGATATGAAGGAAGTGTGGTTTACCTCAGCAGAGATCCACTCCATGTGCTGGTCAACATATATGTAGCATCGTCTGCCATAGCTCACCCATCCTGATGGACAATATGGTGAGCATGAGGATCCCTCCAAAGAGAAATATTCATTTTCAGGCTCTGAACGATGCAAGGAAACTAAACATAAAATAAATCAGTTTTTTTTAATTATTTTTTATTTTTTTCAGAAATGCTATTAAAATCAGAACTCAGAATAAATTATACCTTTGACCAATTCATTCCACTTAGATGCTGGAAAATGGCCAGAAAAAGAGTGTTATTAATTTTTCATGTTGGAAGGCTATGTTGTGCTGAAAGTGTGTTAGTCTGTGAGAGTTACCTGTTACAGATGTTTCAACCAGACCTTAAAGCATTAAACAATAAAACAGAAAAAAAGTTTTTCATTTTCCACTATGATTTATACATCTCTTTATCTCAAGTGATATTTCAGGATATAAAACTTACCGAAGGCTGTTGAAGCCACACAGACAAACAGCAATGAAAATCTGATCTGACAAACCATGCTTGCGATTTCTGAGTTAAATCTTAAATGAGTCTGAAAGCGTCTCTTCAGCTTTAATGTGAAGCAGGGGAGGTGGAGCACATGTACTGTACAGTTATTCATTTGTGCTCATCTCTGGAAATACTCATTGTCAAATATAAAAATCCCATAATATAAAAACAACATTACATTTATAGTGAATGTTCTACATTAATCATGTTACTATAATTATTGTCTTTCATGTTATGGAATATACATTAAAAAAAATTAGATCATGTTATCACTGATATTATAGCATCTATAAATAGCCATTCCCTAGTCAATAAAACTAAAAATTCTGATTTATCTCTGACTGTGATAAAAAGCTGACACTGGAGACCTTCCAAAAATGGCAATTAAATTTCCTCATAAAAATTCATATCAACAGCTACACATGTTAAATCTGTTTAAATAAGGTGTTAATACAGAAATTATAATGAATCAGAACGAGTGCTTTGCTATAAACGTGTGAGTGGAATAAATAAACACTTTTTGTCCAAACAGAATCAAGAATTCAACATCGATTATTGTCATTGTTATTGTCCACTTTTTTAGATTGGTTTTTAGATTTTAGATTTTTAGACCAAAATTTTAATTTATAGTCACAACCATAAATGCTATGTTTCAAGAGGAGTCAACAAGGCCTATGGTGAACAGTACACCATCCACACTGTAAAGCATGGTGGTGGATCTCTGATGTTTTGGGGCTGTGTGAGCTCCAGTGGCACAGGGAAGTTTGTATTCTGCATTCTACAGAAAAAAAAGCTTGTCGCTTTGGCGCTCCCAAAAAAGCTCCTGCGTCGCAGGCTCAAAACGGCCGCTGCCCAGTGTGTCGATTTCGGGCTGTCCGACTCGGAGGGGGAAAAAGACGACGCTGCTGAACACCCGGGGGCCTCCCGCGGTTCTTTTCCTAAAAGGTGTTTTGTTTCACAGTCACTGAAAGTTGTTTTACCTTCTGGCAATTAGAGAGCCCTAACCAAGTTGGGGGCTCTGCAGGGTCATAAGCACAGATAAGGGACTTGGCCAGCTGGTAGTCATTTGCATTGTGTACGGACATCAAGTTTGAGCCGAATTTCAGACAGTGATTCTAAAAAGAAGAGAAGAGCAGTGGCATATTATTAGTAACTCTCCTATCAATGTACTATCTTTTAATATACAATGTGTACATGGCACTGAATATTTTAATTCATACTTCACTCTACAACCTAAAGAATCTATGTATAATACCGACCGAGTGTATAACAAAATTAACACCCAAATGCATGAATAGCAGACAGACAGACAGACAGGGGTTTATTAAAAAATAACAAAATCAACAGACCCAGAAAAACACTAGAAGAAACTCAGCAAATTACTGTAAATGCAAAACCAGGTACAAAAACAAAATGCAGAACATACTGTAAGAACAAAGCACAACATTAAGGACTCACATGTGAGTACAAAATCGTAGATATATACAATAGATGTCGCCTTGTATAGGGAAGTACATTGGAGCGAATGCCTCAACTGAGCCGCCATCTTGGTACGGGGGACCCCCTCCTCTTAATGCATTAGCGTCAATGTAGGCAAAGAAATAAAATCACCATAAATCGTCATGAATGCGTCTTTCTAGTTTTTTTTGGTTCGTTCCAAAGGTCAGACATGTATTTATCATTAAGTCCAGAGAAAATGTAAGGTTTTGATATTAAGATAATCTACTTTTTCACAATATAATGCGTAGTGTTAGTAGGTCTAAGTTTATTACTTACATTCTTCCACTTGAGTAAACGTCAAATGAACAATCACTACTTACCTTATAGCCTACTGCATGCAACACTGCTACAATGGTGTGACTATACATGTTCATTTAAATTGTATTGGTTTATTAAATATGATACACAAACATACCTGCAAACCGCACGGCTCAGCATCGAATGGCTGGCTCTCCTGAATGCTTCGGATCAGGAGAGGGATGTATATGACGGCAAGCTTCTGGGGCCTCCTGCCGGCCCGAGGAAGCAGCTTCTGCCCGTCGTCCCTGCGTGTGCTAAGCACATGAGACATTGCTGGGGTGATCTGCTTGACCTGAAACACGGTCTCGCGGGGTTTGAGGTGAAGGATATGGTGGGTCTGGGCATGGGCAACCCCCCGTGATCAAGCCTTCCATCGCCAGACACCTTAACCCATCTCAGGGCGGGCTGCTCGCCCCACCCAAGCCCGTCCTTCCGGGCAAGATGGATCGCTTCTCCGCGTCGATTCACCAGGCTTCATATAACTATAAATAAACTATAAATATAGCTCTCAATGTCTCCTCGCTGTTGTCCGCGTATCAGGCTTAACTCCTGCTTGATTTGGGTCAACAACTGGAGAGTGGGTTGCCATCGCCCGATCTCTGGAAGGAGGTTGTAACTGTCAATGACCTCGTTCTCCGCAATGCCCGCCAAGCTGTCCAGGCGAGCTGTCTCTATGGCTTTGTCGGTGGTCGGGGAACGCGCGCTGTGGCTTAATCTAAACTATCCGGTCTCCCCGATAGTGAGAAGCGTCGCATCGCGGGAGCGCCATTTGAGCCGGGCCAAGCTCTTTTCGGGCCCAGCCGTTGCGCTGATGCAGCAGCGCTGCGACGATAAGAAGAAAGAGGACGAGGCTTTCAAGCTGTGTCTTCCTAGGAAGCCGGCGCAGCACCAGACGCCATCTGGGCGGACGCCTAACGCTCCTGCTGCAGGTTGCCAGTCCCACTACACGAGCAGGACCAACAAACCCCGTGGGAAACCACAGGCTCAGCAGAGCGGGCCCCCCGAACCACCCACCCCCCGCTAGGCCCTGGGGTAAGGTGTCCTTCGCTGCAGCCGCGGCTAGGAAGCCTCCCAACCCCACCCCTTCGGTCCAGAAACGAGGGGGTTTTCGGTCCGTGTTCATGGGCGGCCAGCCCCCCGGACACCTGTTCTACCCTCCAGGTTCGCCCGTCCAAAAGACGGAGGTTCTCTTTCGGCAAGGTCAGAGGGTTGTTCTTTGTTCCGCACAGGCTTCACTGTTCCCCGTGTCATCCGGAGTGCGTTCCCAGTGGGGGAGCACGTGGGATTGAGTGCAGAAGCAGTGTCACCAAACACCCCCCTTCACACTCCTCTCACAGTTTCAATAAAGGCTACGGCCCCAGTTTTCCACAAAAAAATTAAAACTTCTCTGGTTTTGCCACTGGAGGGCGCCGTTGCACCATTAATGAACGATCCGGCCGGATCGGCTCCCGGCATCCCGGGGAGTCGTGTGATGGGGCCGCTCGGGAGTCACGTGACAGCCTGGCTGTCGGTCTCAGCCCCCGATTGGGTGATTCACACAGTCACGAGGGGTTACAGACTTCAGTTTGCCAAATCACCCCCGTGGTTCAACGTAGTGGTCTGGTCCCACACGGACCAGAGCTCCGCCCACATTCTGATAGACGAAATCTCATCTCTTCTCCGGAAAGGAGCGATTCGGGTTGTAGCCCTGCATCTAAGCGATCAGGGGTTTTACTCTCGCTATTTCCTGGTCCCGAAAAAGGATTTAGATCTCTCTTTCTATTCTAGATCTCAGAGTGTTGAACAAACATTTACGGAAATACAACTTCAGAATGTTGACACACGGCTCTCTCATACGGTCAATAAAGCAGAACGATTGGTTTTGCTTGGTCGACCTAAGCGATGCTTTTTTCACATAAGCATCTATCCTCCGCATATGAAATTCCTTCGTTTCGCCCACCAAGGCGTATGTTACGAATTCACGGTTCTCCCGTTCACTGCGTGGGGTAAACAACTTGGGGTGGGGTAAACTGGCTCCGGCTATCCATGTCTTGCCTCTGGGTCTTCTGAGAATGAGGGCTTTCATGAAGTGGATTTTGTCCCTTCGTCTCAGCCCGTTGCGCGATCTTTGCCGCTATGTCACGGTGACACGCGCATGCATGTCCGCGCTGCGCCACTGAGAGTGGCGGCTCCACCCTCAGATAGTTAGGCTGCTTTGGGAGAGGTTCGGCCGGGCTGCCGTCGATCTCTTCGCCTCGCGCGAAAACGCCCACTGTCCTATGTTCTTCTCCCTTCGGGACAAGGATGCCCCCCTCGGCATGGATGCTCTGCCTCATCCATGGCTACTCTACGCTTTCCCTCCGCTCTGCCTGATATCTCCGACTCTGGCCAGGGTCGCTGTACAGGGTTTGTCTCTGATCCTCATACTGTAGCTCCCAGGTGGCCCAAGGCACCTTGGCTAGCGGAGATAATACCTCTGCTATATGCAGAACCTTGGCCCCTCCCGTTCGCACGGACCTCCTGGCCCAAGCGAACAGTGAAATCTTTCATCCTCACCCAGACAGGGTGGCTCTCTGGGCCTGGCCCGTGAGAGGGTGAATTTAAGCACTATGGGGCTTCCCCCACGTGTTATTGCCACTATTCAGAATGCCAGGGCCTCTTCCACACGTTCGCTCTATGATTGCAAATGGCGTGTGTTTGAGGAGTGGTGCGAGGAGAGCCAGCTCGTTTCGTATCTGTGCTCCGTCGCTGATATTCTGGGTTTTTTGCAGGACCTTATCGATCGTGGCAGAACCTTTTCGACTATTAAGGTCTACTTGGCGGCTATCGCTGCGTGTCACGCCGGTTTCGGCGACACTATGGTGGGACAGCACCCCCTTGTCCGTAGATTTATGAAGGGCGCGCGCCGCACCGGTCACCAGAAGTGTGGTCCCGGATTGGGTTCTCTCCATGGTGCTGGAGGTGCTGGCCCAACAGCCTTTTGAGCCCCTGGATGATATCTCCCTCAAGCTGCTGTCCTTCAAGACGGCTCTGCTCCTGGCTTTGGCTTCCGCCAAACGTGTCAGTGATTTGCATGCGCTCTCGGTTCATTCCTCGTGCACCAAATTCTCGCTCTGTGGAGATAAGGTTTTGCTTAGGCCTAACCCGGCCTTCATGCCTAAGTGCTTTCCAGCCTTCTCTGTTGGTGTGATTGAGCTCTCCGCTTTTCACCGTCCTCCCTTTTCTTCTGCGGAGGATCAGAGGTTGAATGCTTTGTGCCCTGTGCGTGCCCTACGGGCGTATACGGACAGGACTAACGCTTTTCGGAGGAGCAACCAGCTCTTCGTCTCTTTGGCCCCGCCGAACACGGGGAAACCCATCTCTAAGCAACGCCTCTCTCGCTGGCTTGTGGGAGCCATCTCCTTAGCATATGAATCTGGGGGGCGTGCAGCCCCCAGGTGGCCTCAGAGCTCACTCCACTAGAGGCTTGGCTGCTTCTTGGGCTCTGTTTGGGGGAGTGCCCCTGCAGGACATTTGTGCTGCTGCGAGCTGGTCCTCTCCGCACACCTTTGTCAGGCACTACCGGCTTGATGTTACCCGTACCATGGTGGCTCATGCGGTCTTAAGTGTGGGCTCTTTGTAGCCACGTGCTACTAGGCCCGCACTCCTTTCAACCCTGTCTGCCCGGCCTGGTTATGCATGTTTCCAGCATATAGTCTCCCCCTCTTCTGACGTCCAGGTTGGTCCATTCACATGTTTATATACATGTTCTTTTCCTGCAGGCGGCTCGCTTGTTGGACATCAGCGGGGTTCTAACATGCATGTTACCACATGTCGTGTTTCTCTTTGGCTGGGTTGTTTACCCCGCGCAGTATGTTATGTCTGCTGCTTTGTGACGTGCCGAGCACCACCTTTTTGGCCATCCTCTGGCTTACAGGGCCTCGCTGTGAGTGTATTGGGCAACCGGGGAGTTGTCTATATCTCCCATAGGTGGATCTCGAACACGAGATGATGAAAGAGAACAATAGGTTACTTTCGTAACCCCGGTTCTCTGAAACATCGAGTGGAGAGATCCACCAAGTTTGCCCCGCTTGCTGCACGAGAAGCGAATATGCTCAATGAAGAAAGGTAGCACGTGCAGGTGCATTAAGCACTTGAGTTATGGGCGTTACCTTACCTACCTCTGTCAAGCCAGACTTGGTGCAATTGGATGCTTCTGTAGAGGTCAGGAACGGATGCCGTTCCCATAGGTGGATCTCTCCACTCGATGTTTCAGAGAACTGGGGTTACGGTTCACACAAATGACATATTTTGATTAAAAACGGCGGATTTCGCCGAAAAGCGACTAGTTTGCAGGTATGACAAAACAATTTGCAGGTGGAAGCAAATCACAAATTTGAGAGGAACATAATGTGAAAGTTAGATAGTTGAGGTGCCAAAGACTGTTCTATCTTTTATTTATTCTTTTCCGACAATACTTTTGCCACATTAAATAAGTATGTACTAAAGTCACATAAACCAAAAAAAAAAACCCCACAAAGTTTGACTTTGAGGCTGAACTGCCAACCTAACTGGTGACATCTTTCCAGGACTGTCGGCTGAATTAACCATTTAAAAAGTGTTTAGTGCTGCAACTCTTCTCTGTTTATCACTTGGGAATCTACAAACAGATTCAGATTATTTTATTTAATACCATGTCAGCAATCAAAAGCTATTTTCATGGCAAAATTCAATTACAAAAACACAAATATCATAATATTATACAATTTTTTATTTTAATTAACATACTGTACCACTGGGCCACTCCTTCAAAATTAGTTGAAAGAGAAACACTTCAAGTCACTCAAGGTACAAAGATTTATTACAAAAATAGGACATCAAAGGATATACACAAAACACAGACATAAAATGGTCCCAGCTCTCCAAGATGTTAACAGCCAACTCACACTCTAACTATATTAGCTAGTTTCCTAGCATGTGGCAGGTTCTTAAAACGTAAGGAGACATCTCCCTGATAATTCACACTGGAAAGCAAAAAAACACCACAATTCAAATAAAACTAACACAACTCAAAACATAAACCTTCACTCATAACCACATCAAGAAAATATGGCAAACATAGATCCCATACACAGAAAGGCCCGCACACATACAGAAAGCAAGCACTAAAAATCAAGCTGGTGACATAAGGCTGGGAAGGTGTTATAAAAAAAGGAACACAAAAACAAAACCCCAGCCAACCGGACTCGTACACAAACAATCCACAAAATGCACGTGCTGCCACCATGCAGCACACACCTCTGAGACCGGCCAGCCAGGGGCCTGTTTCAAAAAGCAGGTCAAGTGAAAACTCTGAGTATGTTAACCCTGAAATGAGGGAAACTCTGGGTTTTACGTTTCAGAAAGGGAGGCAAGTTAAACACGAGAAAGCAGGTTAAGTCAAGCCCATTTCTGAAAGGGAGGTAACTTATACTCAGAGTCAGTTACTATAGTAACTTACTCTGTGAACCTAACCTGGTCGGGAGCAGGTTTTCTTCGGTAAACCCAACCCAGAGTTTCTGTCTGTCTCCTCCCCTTTTTTTAAAGGGGAAGCAACGTTTAAACACCTCATTCATTGCCCACATTTTAGTTACGCAGAGAGCAGCAAAGCGAATGTGGGATTTGGTAGCTCAGTGGTTAAGGTGTTGGACTACTGATCAGAAGGTCATCATTTACGGCATTTAGCAGACACCCTTATCCAGAGTGACTTACGACTGAGCAACTGAGGGTTAAGGGCCTTGCTCAGGGGCCCAGCAGTGGCAGCTTGGTGGACCTGGGGTTCGAACCCATGACCTTCCGATCAGTAGCAAAAATCAGTTATCCCTAATAAGAACCTAATAAGATCCATAATATAATCCATCCTAACATCAGCCATCGCGGCCATGCTCTTACATCCGAGTAGATGCTTTTGCGTTACCTTACGTTTCTTTGCAAATTGTAGTTTTTTGTATAACATCGGGGATGCAGGACATATTAGTAAAGCTACTGTTTGCAGAGCGGTCAGGAAAGTGTGCCTCGCTCTTAAACGCTTTCTGTCCATTTTTGTGTTGTTTCCTAATCAAATAAAATTCTGTTCTTCCGGTTTCACCTCTGATATTATAACAGTTGGGAATTTACTCTAAAATAGTTCTTAATTAGTAACTACAAATTACATCTTCAACCAGTCTAATTAGATTAATGTAATAAATACTATCTCTAGAAAGTATTGGTCTACTTATTAATTTGGTCTACTTACTTATTAATTACTTTCTTAATCCTAAATCAACATCAACCACTTAAGCAATAAGGAGAGACAAGAAATGAACAATATACAGTTTACATTAAAAATATTTTAAACTTTTTAAAAGGTATATATATATATATATATATATATATATATATATATATATATATATATATATATATATATATATATATATATATAAATAAAATACATATACACATTTTTAAAATACACCTTTTAAAATTTGATGTTAAATCCACTATTGTTTTATACAGCAATGTTGCTATTTTTTATTTATTTTTTTTTTAAATACGTGTTAAAATTCTCCATATGCTTGCATAAGCACTTCCGGTTCTGCTGGTGAGAAATACTGTATGCAGACTTCTTTTGCCTGATGCTGTTGCCATGGTGAATCGTTATATCTGCACTCCATTGATAATGGCTTTTTATAGTTGTGATGCACATGCTTAACTCAGAGTCAGTCAACTTAGAGTTGATAAAACTAACTCATTTCAGCTGTTCTGAAACCGAAAACTCAGAGTTTCCCATCTCGGGGTTTGTCAACTCAGAGTTCAAATTTAAACTCAGAGTTGGTTGAACCTCCTTTCTGAAACGGCCCCCAGGGAACCAAATAAAAACAACACAGGGGAAACAGCAATTGACTTGAATCTAAAACAGAAGAAAACAAAATTAACAATACATCCTATATTTTATTAAAACACTAAACATTTAAAACCCCGGTTACCAACTGCACAATCTCAATTTAACAGATGAATTTACATTTACCTTCTTTGGCAGATAGCAGATATAACCATCAGTCAACGTATGAGCATTTATTCACATCTGAATAAAACATTACCAGAAAATAAAATACAATTAAAACATTTCATCCCATCTTAATTAAATTAAACAAAGCCCATATATTTACCTATACCAGCAGCTGTCAACATACGCAGTTGTCAGGACTCAGCCTGGACTCTGGTCATGTGCCTTCTGTTTATGTTCTCTGTCACATGTCTGCCCTGACTTCGTCTGCTCCTCCCTGTCTGCACACCTGTCCCTCATGTGTCTTGATTGTTAGTAGTATTTAGTTAAGCCGCGTTGCCTGGTGCAGCGTGGAATCTACTGTTGTTTTGTCTTGTTGTTAGTTTGTGTTATGTTTCGTGTCTTTTGGTTATTAAACCCCGTTTGTGTTTGTCTATCCTGCATCTGGGTCCCTTTTATCCTGCGTCCGCGGTACTTACAGCAGTCAACATTACTTAATTCATCTGCATCTAGATAAACAAAAACACAATTTGCCCATAGCATCAAAATAAATACCCATAAATAAACAAAACAAACAATATAAAAATAACCAGTCAGAATACCTCATCTGGGGCAAATTCAGCCACAACCAAACAAAGCAGCATTATATCCCATGTGCTTTTAAAACAAAGCCCACATTTCGAAGCCTCTTTCCGAGTGCCTGCTTTAAAAAGGCTTGGAATAATTAGCCTACCATGCCCCCTACTGGTAGGCACTTGCCTGGCTACAATACGATAAAAAAAAAAAAATCCAAAACCTTTTTAGGCATAATGTCATTAAATATGTCTTTAAGTGAAGTAACTTGATAAAAGAGCATTCTGCTTGTGTTAAGTCCAGGACAATCTAATAAAATATGTTTGACAGATAAGGGAATCTTACAAAACATACATAAAATTGGGTCTTTTCACCTTTAAGCAAAAAAGCATGGGTCAATTTTTAACATCCTTATTAAGAGCTTCAGAATCTACAAACATTGTCGGTTTTCCTAACTGTCAAAAACTGATGTGTAACTAACATGGATTACCTGCGGTCGTTAACCAAGGACTGAAACAAACCAACGGAACAAGAAATATAATTTCCTAACATCCAGTATCATAAAACACATTCTCACTTGTGAAATGTAATCCCTTGCTGTCTGGTTTTTAGATTTCTTTCATTTGAACAACCAAATGCAGCACAGAGGTCCGGCATCGTCCATGCATTTGAGGTAAAGGAGCACCGTACAAAGATGGCGGCGGTTTTGACGCATTTTTAAGACCTCAATGCGACATCTAGTGTATAGATATCTATGGTACAAAACAAGCAAAGACACATGGAACCGGATATACAGTAAACAAACACCTGCCGGAACGCCCCCTGGTGTTCCAACAGGGAATTGTTCAAGCTCTCATGACTACACTTAATGAAATAAGTGTATGGAATATTGGATTCATTAATGGATTACTTTTAAATCAAAATTTTTGTAAAGTACTGGATATTAAAACCTCAATTCAATCCTAATGTTAGTGTTATTGTTATGTATATTCAATGTTTTCAGAATTAATCTTTTAAGATCATATATAGAATATCTGGAAAAAAAAACACACTTGTTCTAAATAAATATATGATTCATCACACTGCAAATTGAATATATTCCAGCTAAATAGCACTAAATATTAATACAGTTGACCTGAAATGAATTGAACCTCAGCAGAAACACAGTCCATTTTGATGCCATGACAATTGAAGCAACGGCCATTAAATTTCACCCAATCAAATGGACAGTAACCCGTTCTTTACTGTTTATGGTATCTAAGAAGAAAAAACACAAAAAGACAGTAGCTTATTTATAACTGTTATTATAAAAACTAACAGGGTTGAACAGTTTATAAGTACAGGGTTATGCATGTTTATAAGTACCTTGTACTAGCTGATCAAAAAATCCACTAGAACACAAAAAAAGAGAGAAAAAGAGATATTAGATGATGAAAGATGTTAGTGCTGGTTGCTATAATGACTCTTTTACGGTTTATTATCAAGGCTTTAATTTGATCATTACCTGAAAGAGGTTTCTCCACATCAGCTTACAAAGAGAAAAACATTATTTTTACCACATTCATGTATCGATGTTAATTTGAATATCTAAAATGTAAGGTTGTGATATTTAAAAACGAGTCACTAGCAAATGCTATTGCATCTCGTATTTTCATTAACAGCTATTACATATAATGAATATATAAGACCATTATCACTACTCGTGGATCATGTGGACTGATATGAAAAGCTTTAATTCTATTAATCTTAGTTTCCAAAAGCTGTTACAGCGATGGTGAGAATAAGAAGTAATAGCACTTCAGTCCGACGAGCCATAACTCTAATTTTCATGCACAAATAGAAAAACCTCCATTCATTAATTACATTCATTAAATAAAGCTGGAACAGGTAACTGCTTAAAAATATTATTAAACTTACATCTAATCAGGAGATTCTTCTTGCTTGATATAGAACATGGGTGAAGTGGTGGTGCTTATATAGTAATCAAGCCTCTATCACCACCACTACCAAAATAAAATAATCTGAATTATATAGTTAATGATTATCATATTGCACTTACAAGTTCTAGGGCACTGTGGCAGAGGCAGAGATAACAACAGGGTGTTCCTCATCAGCTTTTATAAATAAATAAAGTGGGAATAAAATCAGAAGAGATTTTTTCCACCCAAAAAGTAACATTTAGAAACTAGATGGGAAAAATAAGTAAACACTGTAATTTTATAACATGTAGAAGTAATTTTAGCAACAATAACTTGGGAACTATTTGTAGTATTTGAAGGCATTTGTTTATCAAAAGCTCTCTTAAGATCCTGCCACAACATCTCAGTAGGGTTGTGGTCTGGACTTTTCACTGGCTATTCTAATACTTTGATTTTTTTCTTCTTTGGGTATTCAGATATCACTTGGCTGGTGTGTTCGGAAACACTGATACATTTTGTGACCCAATTTTGGCCCAGCTTGAGGTGCTGGACTAATGGCATGAGATTTGTCTCAAAAATATTTCGGTAAAAATCCCTTGCTGAAAAATAGTTTTCCAGATCTGAAGGCTGCAAAACAAGCCATTATTACTCCAACACCATGTGGGACGGCTGACTAAACATCTCCACCTTAGTCTGTTTACCCCAAAGGATATTGTTCCAGGTCACTCACTCACTCATTTTCTACCACTTATCCAAACTACCTCGGGTCACGAGGAGCCTGTGCCTATCTCAGGCGTCATCGGGCATCAAGGCAGGATACACCCTGGATGGAGTGCCAACCCATTGCAGGGCACACACACACACACTCTCATTCACTCACGCACTACGGACAATTTTCCAGAGATGCCAATCAAGCTACCATGCATGTCTTTGGACCGGGGGAGGAAACCGGATGAAACCCCCGAGGCACTGGGAGAACATGCAAACTCCACACACACAAGGCGGAGGTGGGAATCGAACCCCCAACCTTGGAGGTGTGAGGCGAACGTGCTAACCACTAAGCCACCGTGCACCCCCTTGTTCCAGGTCCAAATTTACAAACCCAAGTTATCCATATTGTTTGGACATAATTAATCTCTTAATAATTGTGGTTGTTGTGTTTTTATTACAACTAAATCTGATATGTAAAAAAACTGTCACATTTACCCATCAAACCTAGTAATCCTGCCCCTGATAGTCAGTTTCTTTGTTTTTTCCAAAAGCAGTTTGATTTTTATTTGTATTTGTTTGCAGTGATTTAACATTTTGTTTAGAATAAGTAGTGAACAACTCTTCATAGTTTAATGCATCAATGAGAAACAGAACTCACTGTAGATACTTTGATAGATGAGAGTTAGTGTAGATTTAAAGTCTGCGGGAAACATTCAACACAAATTCAAAGTACTCAAGCAGTATTAAATAATTTATTCATAGTAAATTATTGCTATTCAAATATTTACAAAAACTATTTCAATTCACTTTATTTGTATAACGGGTATAACTCATCTTTACCTTTCAAATGTTCATGGGCAAACCTCAGTCTGGCTGTGATGTGCCGCTGTTTGAGTAAAGGGGTTCTTCTGGGACGATGGCCCTGAAGCCCACCACGATGAAGTGCCCTCACAACTGTGTTCCTTGAAACATCAACTCCAGAAAAGGCCAGGTCAGCAACAATCATCTTGGCAGATGTCCGGGGCATCTTGCTGATATCTCTGACTATCTTCTTTCTGAGCTCAAGACTGATTTCCTTTGTCTTTGGCATGGTGAGTAAAAGTAGTCTCTCCCAATAATGTGTCCAAGTGCCCTGTTCCTTGGAGTCCTTTTACAGTATGCTGATTGAATGCCCAGGTGTTGTTAGGAAGCCAATTGACTGCACAGGTGTGGTTTGAAAGCTGATTGATTAATTAGGTGTGTTTTGAAAGCTGATTGATTAATTGGGTGTGTTTTAAAAGCAAATATTCACAAGGGGCTAATATTTTTGACCACCCCATTTTCACTATATTTGATTATAAAGCAAGCCTAAAAATGTATTTTATATTCCAAAATGTACCAAAAGCTACTAAATAGCACTGGTGAATGTTTGTTTATATCAAGCTTTATCAATGCTGCAAACATTGGAAAGATATTTAGGAAAATGTTCCAAAGTTCCTGGGGGGTTAATAATTTTGGCCTCAATTTTGGCCTCAACTGTATCAATGGACATGGTCTCAATGCAGCTTCACAGAAGTATAGAAAGAAATGTATTTTATTACATCTTAAAAGTATAATTAAATTCTTTTATTAACATTGCCATTTTACACCTTTAAAAATTCTCTGTAAAATGTTATTAAATAAACATGAAGACTTAAAGCATAATGAGAATACAGTATGTCCTGAAACATCTTGATAGTGAAGATATATTCTCTTCCTTCTGGGAGATCCCCAAGCTTCAAGGAACAAGGAAACCAAAATATAAAATGACATTGATCGTTATGAGTCAATATAATGTTACATCTTAGTTTCCTTGTTTTGGAGTTTTTAATTCTTCCAGCTATTTCCTTTTTTTATTTTTATTTATTTATTTATTTTTATTTATTATTTTTTTTTACCCTAATGTGTTTTTTATTCTTTCTTTAAAGTTTTCAGTGTCTTGGATACCTATTACATCCCCTGTTGTAGCTGCATTTTTCTTCTATGAGAAGATGAATCGTCAGATTCATCTATACACTGATGATAAATGCTTACAACACTGAAGTCACTCATGCTACTTTCCCCACCTTTAGAACAGCTAAGAGGAAAAGAAAGATTCACGACTCTGTACCTGAGTCACCAAAACACTGTGTTGGTTAAGAGTTTTGTTTGTGAAGCAAAATGCTGCCTTTAAACACAAAGCATATCAGTGCATGCCATAAGAAAGACACTTACATTGGATGATTAATGGCTCTAAAGTTCTTATAGGTCTAATAAAGAGGAGATAATTTGTTGGGTGATTTAATGAAAGGAAAGGAATAAGTGGAGAAACCTTATAGAGGAATCTAGATTTTATTTTCCGAGAATGTATTTTGAAATAATGAGCATTTATTAAATAATTTCATAAACACTTAAGCCTGAAGATTTTTTTATTGATCAAATTACGGTAAGTTGTACAGTAGGTTTTTTGAAAAACCATCAGTGAGAAGAAAAAACTTTGAATAATAGTTGGAACTAGTTGGTGAAATGAGGCTGAGAACATTTCAGTCAAGCTCTTTGGCACACACAAAGGGATATTTCATTTTGCAGTTCATGTCACTCCAGTCCTTATTTACTGCAGACACAGAAAACAATTTTGATTTGAAAATGACTATTTTTAAATCAAAAAGCCACATAAAACTTGAATTTAAAAAATAGTCTAAACACAATACAACTACAAAAAGAAGTCTCTAAATCTGCTTACTGCCAGAGTTTATATTCACACAGCACTCTCCTAACAGATGATTTGGTTCTCCAAAGTTCCACTTGGTGAAAGTCAGTTGAGTGTCATCAGACCAAACCCACTTAAATATCTGATGGGAAGAAAAGTGGACCAAAGTCTATTACAGGCTGTAATTTTTCAGTTTGTTAAAAAAATCTTGTTTGTTACTTAGCGAACCTGCCGACAACTAGAAAGGCCAATCCATGTTGGCTTCTCCTTGAGTTCTTGAACACCAATAAGAAACTTAACCAGTCAATATTCATTTTCATTTTGTATTGAGACCAAGTGTCCACTAAGATTCTGACAGTGTTTCTAAAAAACAAAAAAATTTATTTTACAATGAATTTTATAGGGATAATTACAGAAATAAGCAGAAATACATTCTCAATGGGACACCAGTTCATTAGGAGTTAATTAATATGCTAATTAATCTGTTATTGATTGCGCATGTAAAAACAGACCTATTTCTTGCCCAGCTGGTTTCTTAATGTTGTTTTTTCCCTGTAACGCTTAGTAAAGTTTTAATGTGTATTTTATCTCTTGACCTTTATGTATATTGCTGAAATGTTCTAATCAGCTGATCCCCATTTCAAATTCTGTTCTATAAAATAATTAAGACTCTCTGTCCTGAGGTATTACTGTTTATACTGTTATTATGACTCACCGAATCAAATCAAATGTTCTATTCAAATAAGATTCTTAAAAAAAGACAGCAAAAGTTGAAATGAAATGAATTTGTACCTCAGCCGAATCCCAGTTCATGCTGGTAGCCTGATACCTGAAGCAACGTTTGCCATAAATCATCCAGCCAAATGGACACATGCCTTTTGCTCGATAGTGTCCAGCTGACACTTCATAAATAATCAAAAATAAAAGAAAACAAACATCAAAATCTTCAAACAAAACTGCAAAGGTGACAAGGTGGTTCTTTTTTAAAACAAGTCATGTCCATGAATTAACATACTGAGGTTACAAATAAATCTAAATAATGATGCAAGATTTAAAAAGTGACCAGAGAGAGATTCTATAAGTTGTTTCTGATTTGTACAAAATTTTTAATTACCGTTTAAATGCTGATCAAATACATCTGTTATAAAAGAGAGAAAAAAGAGACATATTAGTGCTGGTTGCTATAATGACTCTTTTACTGTTTATTATCAAGGATTTAATTTGATCATTACCTGAAAGAGGTTTATCCACATCAGCTTACAAAGAGAAAAACATATTATTTTTAGCACACTTATCTATTGATGTTAATTTGAATAAAAACGTAAGGTTGTGATATTCCCCTCCTTGAACCGCCACCTTATTGTGGTGGAGGGGTTTGCGTGCCTGAATGATCCTAGGAGCTATGTTGTCTGGGGCTTTTTGCCCCTGGTAGGGTCTCCCAAGGCAAACAGGTCCTGGGTGACGGTCCAGACAAAGAGTGGTTCAAAACCCCTTTATGAAGAGAAATATAGCAAGGTCCGTGACGTCGCCCGGTATGGCGCAACCGGGGCCCCACCCTGGAGCCAGGCCCGGGTTTGGGGCTCGCATGCGAGCATCTGGTGGCCGGGTCTTACCCCATGGGGCCCGGCCGGGCTCAGCCCGAAGGAGCGACGTGGGGCCGATCTCCTGTGGGCCCACCACCTGCAGGAGAAACCGTAAGGGGCTGGTGCAATGTGGATTGGGTGGCAGTCGAAGGCGGGAGCCTCGGCGACCCAATCCACGGACACGGAATCTGGCTCTAGGGACATGGAATGTCACCTCGCTGGGGGGGAAGGAGCCTGAGCTGGTGCAGGAGGTTGAGAGATACCGACTAGATATAGTTGGGCTCGCCTCCACGCACGGCTTGGGCTCTGGAACCCAACTCCTTCGAGAGAGGCTGGGCTCTCTACTACTCTGGAGCTGCCTGCGGTGAGAGGCGGCGGGCTGGTGTGGGCTTGCTCATAGCCCCCCAGCTCAGCAGCCATGTGTTGGAGTTCACCCCGGTGAACGAGAGGGTCGTTTCCCTGCGCCTTCGGGTCGGGGAGAGGTCTCTCACTGTTATTTGTGTTTACGGGCCAAATGGCAGTGTAGAGTACCCGACCTTCTTGGCATCTCTGGGAGGGGTTCTGGAAAGTGCTCCGACCGGGGACTCCGTCGTTCTACTGGGGGACTTCAACGCTCACGTGGGGAGCGACAGTGACATCGCCCCCACAACCTGAACCCGAGTGGTGTTCTGTTATTGGACTTCTGTGCTAGTCACAGTTTGTCCATAACATACACCATGTTCAAGCATAAGGGTGTCCATCAGTACACATGGCATCAGGACACCCTAGGTCGGAGGTCGATGATCGACTTTGTGGTTGTTTCATCTGACCTCCGGCCATATGTCTTGGACACTCGGGTAAAGAGAGGGGCGGAGCTGTCAACTGATCACCACCTGGTGGTGAGTTAGATCCAATGGCCGGGGAGGAAGTTAGACAGACTTGGCAGACCCAAACGTACTGTGAGGGCCCGCTGGGAACGTTTGGCAGAGTCTCCGGTCAGAGAGATCTTCAACTCCCACCTCCGGCAGAGCTTCAACCAGATCCCGAGGGAGGTTGGAGACATTGAGTCTGAGTGGACCATGTTCTCCTCCTTCATTGTCGACGCGGCCGTGCGGAGCTGTTGCCGTAAGGTCTCCGGTGCCTGTCGTGGCGGCAATCGCCGAACCCGGTGGTGGACACCGGAAGTAAGGGATTCCGTCAAGCTGAAGAAGGAGTCCTATCGAGCCTGGTTGGCTCGGGGGACTCCGGAGGCAGCTGAAAGGTACCGGAGGGCCAAGCGAGCTTCAGCCCGGGTGGTTGCAGAGGCAAAAACTCGGGTCTGGGAGGAGTTCGGTGAGGCCATGGAGAAGGACTATCGGTTGGCCTTGAAGAAATTCTGGCAAACCGTCCGGCGCCTCAGGAGGGGGAAGCAGTGCCCTGCTCACACTGTTTACAGTGGGAGTGGGAATCTGCTGACTTCGACTGGGGACATTCTCGGACGGTGGAAGGAGTACTTCGAGGATCTCCTCAATCCCACCGACATGTCTTCCACTGAGGAAGCAGAGGCAGAGGGCTCAGTTGAGGACTCATCGATCCCCCAAGCTGAGGTCACTGAGGTGGTTGAGAAGCTCCTCAGTGGCAAGGCACCGGGGGTGGATGAGATCCGCCCTGAGTACCTCAAGTCTCTGGATGTTGTGGGGCTGTCTTGGTTGACACGCCTCTGCAGCATCGCGTGGCGGCTGGGGACAGTGCCTCTGGACTGGCAGACTGGGGTGGTGGTCCCTCTGTTTAAGAAGGGGGACCGGAGGGTGTGTTCCAACTACAGGGGGATCACACTCCTCAGCCTCCCCGGAAAAGTCTATGCCAGGGTACTGGAGAGGAGAATTCAGCCGATAGTTGAACCTCGGATTCAGGAGGAACAATGCGGTTTTCGTCCCGGTCGTGGAACACTGGACCATCTCTACACCCTCACCAGGTTGCTGGAGGGTTCATGGGAGTTTGCCCAACCAGTCCACATGTGCTTTGTGGATCTGGAGAAGGCATTCGACTGTGTCCCTCGTGGTGATCTGTGGGGGGTGCTCTGGGAGTATGGGGTCCGGGGCCCTCTGCTAAGGGCTGTTCGGTCCCTATATGACCGGAGCAGGAGTTTGGTTCGCATTGCCGGCAATAAGTCAGACTTGTTCCTGGTGCATGTTGGACTCCGGCAGGGCTGCCCTTTGTCACCGGTCCTGTTCATTATTTATATGGACAGGATTTCTAGGCACAGTCGGGGCCCGGAGGGTGTCCGGTTTGGGGACCACGGGATTTCGTCTCTGCTTTTTGCAATGTTGTTGTCCTGTTGGCTTCTTCAAATCAGGACCTCCAGCGTGCACTGGGACGGTTTGCAGCCAAGTGTGAAGCGGCGGGGATGAGAATCAGCACCTCCAAGTCCGAGGCCATGGTTCTCAGAAAAACCGGAAAAGGGTGGCTTGTCACCTTCAGGTTGGTGGAAAGCTCCTGCCTCAAGTGGAGGAGTTTAAGTATCTTGGGGTCTTGTTCACGAGTGAGGGAAGGATGGAGCGGGAGATCGACAGGCGGATCGGTATATCTTCTGCAGTGATGCGGTCAATATACCGGTCTGTTGTGGTGAAGAAAGAGCTGAGCCGCAAGGCGAAGCTCTCTATTTACCAGTTGATCTACGTTCCTACCCTCACCTATGGTCATGAGCTTTGGGTCATGCCCGAAAGGACAAGATCCCGGATACAAGCGGCCGAAATGAGTTTCCTCTGCAGGGTGGCTGGGGGCTCCCTTAGAGATAGGGTGAGGAGCTCGGTCACTCGGGAGGAGCTCAGAGTAGAGCCGCTGCTCCTCCACATCGAGAGGAGTCAGCTGAGGTGGCTCGGGTATCTGTTCCGGATGCCTCCTGGAGGCCCCAGGGAAGACCTAGGACACGCTGGAGGGACTATGTCTCTCGGCTGGCCTGGGAACGCCTCGGTATTCCCCCGGAGGAGCTGGAGGAAGTGTCTGGGGAGAGGGAAGTCTGGGTGTCCTTGCTTAGACTGCTGCCCCCACGACCCGGCCCCGGATAAGCGGTAGAAGATGGATCGATGGATGGATGGATGGATGGATGGATGGTTATCATTTTATTGTCATTTTTAAATACACTCTCGGAAAGATAGATCCATGGAGCACATGCAGAATCACACATGCAGAATTGTTTTTTTCAAAACATCCCAAGATCCCTTAAGGCGATATTTTAACATGGGTTCACCAGATATAATACTGTACTGATGTTTCCCTGAAATCTGTTTTGCAGTTAAAAGGCATAAATTTTGAGGTATAAACTGGTCTATGACTAAAAACCTATTATATATATATATATATATATATATATATATATATATATATTCCAGGCTCCAAGCCTAGGACAGGAGGGTGAATGGCAGTGCAAAGATGAAGCTGTTACTAAACTGTTTTCAGTCTAAGAACATGATAGAACCTGAAGAGATAAATCATTTATACCAAACGATCTAAAGCTTGAAATAGTTTAATTCTTGCTCCTTCATATGCATCACGTGGTATGCATGTGAACATACCACATGGGATGAGGTAGCTCAGTGGTTAAGGTGTTCGACTGCTGATCAGAAGGCCATTGGTTTGAATCCCAGGTCCACCAAACTGCCACTGCTGGGCCCCTGAGCAAGGCCCTTAACCCTCAATTGCTCAGGTGTATAAATAAAAATGTAAGTCAGTCTGGATAAGAGTGTCTGCTAAATTCTGTAAATGTAAATCTGCTAAATGCTGTAAATGCATCACACTCTATAAGTATGTGCGCTACTCATTCTGCTTGACCACATTTATTACAGTTTCCATTTTCATGTTTCCCCATTTTAGACAGACCATGATTTAATTTCTTGTTTCTTTTGCAATTAACCATTTTACTTCTGCTTTACTCATTGACACTTTAATGTCAATTTGTGCATGCTTCAAAGCTTGTTTAGCCAGATGGTCTACCTCCTCATTTTCTTTCACACGCATATGTGATGGTATCTACAGGAAATTTACCATAATTCCAGATTGTCTTATTCTAAATAGACTCTGCATCACTTCAATTATCATATCTAGTCTCGCTGTTGATATTCCACTTAATAAGCTATTTAAAACTGAAATGAGGGGGGCACGGTGGCTTAGTGGTTAGCACGTTCGCCTCACACCTCCAGGGTCGGGGTTCGATTCCCGCCTCCACCTTGTGTGTAATTGTCTTATTCTAAATAGACTCTGCATCACTTCAATTATCATATCTAGTCTCGCTGTTGATATTCCACTTAATAAGCTATTTGCATATTGATATTTGCATGGAGTTTGCATATTCTCCCCGTGCCTCGGGGGTTTCCTCCGGGTACTCCGGTTTCCTCCCCCGGTCCAAAGACATGCATGGTAGGTTGATTGGCATCTCTGGAAAATTGTCCCTAGTGTGTGATTGCGTGAGTGAATGAGAGTGTGTGTGTGCCCTGTGATGGGTTGGCACTCTGTCCAGGGTATATCCTGCCTTGATGCCCGATGATGCCTGAGATAGGCACAGGCTCCCCGTGACCCGAGGTAGTTCGGACAAGCGGTAGAAGATGAGTGAATGAATGAAAACTGAAATGAAGTCTGTACAAATTATTCAATTCAATTCAAGTTTATTTGTATAGCGCTTTTTACAATGGACATTGTCTCAAAGCAGCTTTACAGAATATAAACATAGAACAGAAGGTAAACAACTTTGAGTCTGGTTCCTCTCAAGGATTCTCCCTTACCTATTTAAGGGAGAAACCTTGAGAGGAACCAGACTCAAAGGGGAACCCATCCTCATATGGGTGACACTAGAGGGTGTGATTACAAATATACAGTCAGACAAATGTTGTATTGGTGTAAGGATCACATGGAGTTCAGATCTCCTCTTAGTATCACAGAGTCCAACTGGAGCTGGTAGATCTGTAGATCTCACAGAGTCTGCCTCATTTCAGTGGTGGTCACAGATCTTCATTGCTCGGAAGACGATCGGAGCTGGTACAATGTCTGGATGCCTCGGGATGGGTAGAAAGAGAGAAGCAGTGGAGAGGGATTAACGTATCTGCTGTTCATAAAAAAAGTGCGTCTAATGTAATAGTGCACAAGATTATGGCATGTATTATGTGTACACCTGACTAAAGAGATGAGTTTTTAATCTGCTTTTGAACTGGGAAAGTGTGTCTGAGCCCTGAACACTATCAGGAAGACTATTCCAGAGTTTGGGAGCTAAATAAGAAAACGCTCTACCACCTTTAGTGGACTTGGATATTCTGGGAACTACCAGAAGTCCTGAGTTTTGTGATCTCAGAGAGCGTGAAGGATTGATACAGACAGGATGTTTCTCAGCTTGGCAATATTTCTAAGGTGAAAGAAGTTGTTTTTGTGGTATGGGCGACATGATTTTCAAAGGACAAGTTGCTGTCTAATATAACACCCAGGTCTTTCACTGTCGAGGTACTACTAACAGTACATCACTCTAATTGGAAGTTAAATTGTGAGAGTTTCTGTGTACTGGTTTTTGGGCCTATAAGTAGTATTTCTGTCTTGTCAGAGTTTAACAACAGAAAATTACAGCTCATCCAGTCTTTTATCTCTTTAAGGCATTGAGTTAATTTGGACACTTTAGCTATTTCATCTGGTTTTGATGAGATATATAACTCTGTATCGTCAGCATAGCAGTGGAAACTAATCCCATGTCTTCTAAAAATGTTCCCTAATGGAAGCATGTATATCAAGAAAAGCAGAGGTCCTAGATCTGATCCTTGAGGGACCCCATGATTAACTGGTAATAAACTGGAGGATACACCATTTAATTCTACAAAATGGTATCGATCAGACAGGTAGGATCTAAACCAACTTAAAGCTTGTCCATGAATACCTGTGTAATTTTGTAAGCGAGCTAGGAGAATGTTGTGATCTATAGTGTCGAATGCAGCACTAAGATCAAGTAGAACTAATAGTGACATACAGTCTTTGTCCGAAGCTAAGAACAAGTCATTTGTGACTTTCACAAGTGCAGTTTCAGTGCTATGATGGGGCCTGAAACCTGATTGAAACTCTCAGAGGATATTGTTCTCCTGTAAGAAGGAGCTCAGTTGAACAGACACAACCTTTTCTAGTATTTTAGACATAAACTAGGGTGACCAGACGTCCTCTTTTGCCCGGACATGTCCTCTTTTTGAAACCTAAAAATGTGTCCGGGCGGAATTTCTAAATTGTCCGGGATTTTGTTATTCTAACCTCAAACGTGTTTACGGCGAATTTGCATTGCTCTCTCTTTCATTCACATACTAGTCACACCCTCCCCCTACAGTTCGCTTTGCATTGAGTGGAAGTGTAGGGTGTAGAGCTACCGTCATTGGTCGATAGTATTCTCTGTACACATTTAATTGGTCAGTCACCTCAAGCGCCTTGTTTACTACTGGCAAAGCGCATGGCTACCCGGCATCTTCAGCCATGCCGAAACGCAAGTGTAAGTTCACTGACGAATTAAAACAAAAATTTCCATGTTTTCGTGTCGGTCGAGATCAACATGAAGCTGAGTGCCTGACCTGCAAACAGGCACTTACGTGTCGGTCGCAAATAAAGGTGCCAACGACCTAGAGGCACACATATGTTCAGCAAAGCATCGAAAGGCAGCGAGGGGCGAGAGCTTATCTGACGGAGTTTTTCATAAGTAAAAACGAAAGTGCAGCTGTCACTGCTGCTGAGGCTGCCTATGCTTTCCACACGGTTAAGCACCACGAAAGCTACAGGTCAATGGACTGCACATCTGGCTTGTTAAAAAAGGTTTTCACAGATTCTAAAACAGCTCAAAAATTCTCAAGCGCTCGAACAAAGACAGAGGCAATTGTAAATACTGTGATAGCCCCACATTCTGTTGAAGTTGCGCTAGAAGCACTTCAAGATATCCCCTACTGTGGCGTGTCTACTGATGGCAGCAATCATAGAGCAGTAAAGATATTCCCTCTGCTCATTCAGTATTTTGATTGGAGAAACGGCGGTGTGCAAAGTAAATTACTTTAAATTAAAAACACCCCAAATGAATCAGCTGAAACTATTTCACAGTACATAAAAGACACACTGGAAAAGAAAGGGATATTTTATAAATGCATTGCATTTACTGGTGACAACTGCAACACAAATTTTGGAGGAATCCAGCGTAATGAGGATGGGAAGAATGTTTTTGCAAATTTAAAAAAGTCCCTGCAGAACACAGCTCTTATTGGTGTAGGCTGCCCAGCACATATTCTGAACAATTGTGTTCACCACGGAGCAGACACACTGGATGTTGACATTGAGCACATCATTTTCAAAATTTATCAGCACTTCCACATCTACACTGTGCGTACAGAGAGTCTGAAGGAGTACTGTGAGTTTGCTAATGTTGAATTTAGAGCTCTCCTCTCTCACAGCAACACACGATGGCTGTCATAATTCCCAGGAATTGAGAGATTGCTACAGATGTATCCAGCTGTGAAAGGGTTCTTTTTGTCACAGGAAAAACCACCAATGCACATCAGGAAGTTTTTTGAAGATGAGTTCAGTGAGATTTACCTCTGGCAAATGCATTCACTCATGTGTGTATTTCAGTCGAAAATTCAAGAGATGGAGAGAGAGAACAATTCAGTTGTGGAAGTAAAGAGGATTCTATACAGTGTCCATAGCATGCTTCATGAACGCAAGATGAACAACTTCATGCCTCTTAAAGTCAAAAGTATGCTGGCACAAAATCAGAAGGATGGGCATGGTCAAAGGTGTGAGCATTTCAGTGCTCAAGTACAGGGCCTGTACAGTACATGTTTGGACTATCTAGAGAGATGGATGGCACCCATGGAGGAGTTTTCCACTTTTATGTGGATGGATCTGAGTGAGATTCCTGACTGGAATGACGTAGAGGGCTGTATCAGGCACCTAGCTGGGAAAGGGGTGGACATTGATGATTCAAAGTGCTTTGATCAGGTCACAAATCTAAAGAATTTCATTGAGAGAAGTAACAGTGATGCAGACTTCAGTGATCTACAAGCACACCAGAGGTGGACCAAATTCTTTGAAAGATCCAAAAGTGTTGATTTTCATTCAGAGCTGCTTAAGATAGACACACGTTAGAGTGAACGCTGGCGCGTCTTGGCTGCCGCTGCTCTCCCCGATAACAATAATTATTAACATCATATACACTGCGTAGACTACAATGAGTATCTATTGTCTATGGCTTGTACTTGCCTGGACTGTACTACCTCTTGTACAGTCCACAGTACTGTTTCAATACTCTGCTGCTGAACTTTTGAGTTTCCGTCCGTGTTTGTTTGATTCAAGACCTCCTGCACTGCTTGCTCATCCGGACA
This sequence comes from Tachysurus vachellii, assembly GCF_030014155.1. Classification (NCBI taxonomy): domain Eukaryota; kingdom Metazoa; phylum Chordata; class Actinopteri; order Siluriformes; family Bagridae; genus Tachysurus; species Tachysurus vachellii. Next base: position 25,382,488 of record NC_083466.1, on the reverse strand, counting down.
TCTTATATCTGCCAAGACGGAAATACATTCATCGTGGCTCTCGGCGGAACTTCTGGTATAATAAATCCAGTGAAATAAAGTCGCTATGGTCAGCTGTTCGACGCCCACCAAGGAACGCCGGTCGCCGCGCCGGTCAGCGTGTGCTGGCAAACCCAGCTAACTCGGCTAACTCCAGACCAAGCAACAACAACACTGTCAGTTTCGGTCTTCTTAACATCCGCTCACTTACGAGTAAGGGGCATCTTGTGCAGGATCTTCTTGCAAATCGCAAGATTGATTTTCTCTTTTTAACCGAAACATCGCAGCAACAAAATGACTTTATTGCACTCAATGACGCCATTCCGCCAGGGTTTGTTTACATCTCTCAACCACGTGACTCTGGTCGAGGAGGCGATCTGGCGATAATCTACCGTGAGAAGTGGAGACTGATGTCTTTGAATGTTTCTGCCTCCCACTCATTTGAGGCTGCTGTTTGTCAGCTCTCTGGATCTACTCCAACTATTATCAGTACTGTATATCGACCACCAAAGTTCAACAAGGATTTTATCCCTGACTTTGCTGCTTTTTTGAATCAAATAACTACACTCTCACCAAATATAATTCTTGTGGGGGATTTCAATATTCACATGGATGATGTTCACAACAATCTTACTAAAGAATTTACATCTTGTCTGGATAGCTTCGGACTGCAGCAGCATGTGAATTTTCCCACGCATTCTAAAGGACATACTTTGGATTTAATCTGTTGTTCAGGTTTCTCTCCAGACAACCTTAATGCAGACTTTTTTCCATGTACTGATCATCTGTTACTGTCTTTTAATGTTAATCTTCCACTTTTCAAATCGAAATCTGTACGCATGATATCATTTCGAAAAATCAAGGACATTAATTTGGACAGCTTGTCTTTAAGCATTGCAAGTCTTCCTAAGGCTGACAGCTGTTCCACTCCAGATAACTTGGTCTCTCATTATAATAATAGTCTCCATAATTTGCTTAATATTTTTGCCCCACTTAAGACTAGGACTGTTTCGTTTGCTGTTACTGCACCCTGGTTCACTCCTTTTCTCAGGCAATTAAAAGCAAAAGGACGACGGCTTGAGAGACTTTTTAGAAGAACTGGCCTTACTGTGCACAAGGAAATGTATTCAGAACATATGTCTTACTATAAAGAAACTATTGCCAAAGCTAAATCTACATACTATTCTGGCTTAATTGGTTCTAATGAAGGGAATTCAAGGGTTCTTTTTTCTTTATTGAAAGATTTTACAACACCCCCCGACTCACTTCCCTCTCATTTGTATTCATCTTATTTTTGCAATACTTTAGCTTCATTCTTTACTTCAAAAATTGAAGACATTCATCATCAACTTATGGCCACTCCTGTTTCTACTCCATGTGTCTCAGTTTTAACTGTTCCTACACAACTGTTCTCTGAGTTTATTCTACCCTCAATTGATGACATCTTAAAACGTAAAAAATTTTTCACTTAAAAATTCACTTAAAATCACTTAAAATCTTAAAAATTCATCAATCTAAATCTTCAACTTGTGTTCTTGATCCTATACCAACTGTCCTTGTTAAGGCTACTGCTTCCTCTCTGTCCCCTTTTATCATGGGTATTATTTATTCTTCCCTTACCACTGGAGTTGTTCCTTCTCTTTTCAAAACAGCTGCTGTAACTCCAATTCTAAAGAAACAAGGATTGGATACCAACAACCTTAATAATTTTCGTCCTATTTCTAATCTTCCTTTTATTTCTAAAATTTTGGAAAAAGTTGTTGCTGCTCAACTTCATATCCATTTGTCTGGCAATAACCTATATGAACAATTCCAATCTGGTTTTCGCCCATTTCATAGCACTGAAACGGCTCTATTGAAAATTACAAATGATTTGCTTATATCAGCTGATTCTGGCTTACTATCCATCCTCCTACTCCTTGATCTGAGTGCAGCTTTTGATACAATTTCCCACAATATTCTTTTAGACAGGATTTCCACTACTGGCATCACCAACACACCTCTGAAATGGTTTCATTCATATCTCTCTGATCGCACACAGTTCGTTCAACTAAAATCATTCACCTCTTCAACAGTTTCCGTTACCTCTGGTGTACCCCAGAGCTCTGTCCTGGGCCCTTTGCTATTTATTACTTACCTTTTACCCCTTGGACATATTTTTCATAAGCATCAGGTCAAGTTTCATTGCTATGCCGATGACACCCAGCTCTACCACATTCCAAACTCCCTCCATCTGCTCTTACTGATTGTCTCATTGACATAAAATCATGGTTTTCAGCAAATTTTCTTAAACTAAATAGTAATAAAACAGAATTTCTCATTATAGGCACAAAATCTGTGCTTAACAAATTCTCAAATTTTCTTATTTCCATTGATGAATCTCTCATAGCTCCCTCGTCTCAGGTTAAGAGTCTTGGTGTCATCTTTGATAGTACCCTTTCTTTCACCTCTCATGTAAATAATGTTACTCAGGCTGCATACTTTCACCTTAGAAATATCAATAGGCTTCGCTCCTTTCTCACGACCCAATCAACCACCACTCTTGTTCACAGTCTAGTAACCTCCCGGCTTGACTACTGTAATTCTCTTCTTATTGGGCTTCCTCACAAAACCCTTCATAAGCTGCAACTTGTTCAAAATTCTTCTGCCCGCATTATCACTCGTACTTCCTCTATCCATCATATTACACCTGTTCTGGAACAGCTTCACTGGCTTCCCATTATTTTTCGTATTAAGTATAAAATTCTTCTTCTAACATTTAAAGCTATCCACAATCTTGCACCTTCATATCTTCTTGATCTTCTTCATACTCCAAAACAAACTCGTACTCTTAGATCTTCTTCCACTCATTTCATTGTTCCCTCTGTCCGTCTTGTAACTATGGGGAATAGAGCCATTCAGTTACTCTGCACCTCAGCTCTGGAACTCACTTCCATCTGAACTCCGTAATATTGATTCTCTTTCATTATTTAAATCTCAGCTTAAAACTCATCTGTTTAGTTTAGCTTATTCTACACCATAATTTGTACTGCTGGTCTAATTTGTATCGCAATGTAGCTATTCGATTTTGATTGTCTTTGTTGTCTTTTGTACGGTGACCTTGAGTGTTCAGAAAGGCGCCTTTAAATAAAATGTATTATTATTATTATTATTATTAAGATGGCACAGTTTTTTTTTGCCATACTTGCTCACAATGCAAATGTTGAGCGTATCTTTTCACTGATGTAAGCCCAGTGGACCAAGGAGAGGAATCGCTTGTTTGTTGATTCACTGAAGGGGATTCTGTGCACTCAGTACAATTACAAGAATATGACCTGCAAAGACTTCCATTCTTACTTAATGAGTAATCGTAGACTGTTGGGAAAGATTAAGTCCTCTGAAAAATATGCCCCACGTGAGGAGGACTGAAAAGTATCATCCATTGTTCCACTTTTCAACTTTAAAAATGTCTTATTTTGTGCAATTAGGTTTTATTATTTTTTTTTACCATTGTTGTGACTATACTTTACATTGTATACAAATGTTTAATTTGTTTTTGCACATTTAAAAGTGTTCAAAATAGCCTTTTGAGACAGTGATTTTCTGTTAGCGTTGGGCCAGCCAATAAAGCTCATTACTATACATAGTCACCATGTCTGTTGACACATTTGTATGAATTCACATGTTCATAGTTCCATATACGAACCCCCCATTCCTGATACTTTCGATTTTATCAGTGAAGAATCTCATGAAATCCTCACTACTGAACTGTGATGGAATAGTGTGTTCAGATTTCTGTTTTTTTTGTTAATCTAGCCACTGTGCTAAATAAAAACCTAGGATTGTTCTGGGGTCTCATTTATAAAACTGTGCATAGGATCCCTACTAAAAGTTTACGTACGCCCAAAAGCCAAAAATGGCGTACGCCAAAAAAAATTCCGATTTATAAAACCGTGCGTACGCACTCCTCTAAGCAATGTTCCCTTTATAAATCACAGATCACCCGTAGATGTGCGTATGTGAAATCCCGCCCTGTACACGCCCATTTTTAACCATAAATAGTCAATGCAAATCACTGCGCGGGCACAAGAGTGGACCTCGTTATAATGAGTTTCCTCTGCGCTCTGCGGGTTTAAAAATGGGGTGAGGAGCCAGCGTCTCAGGGTTAGCCACTGTCGCCTGCAGGTTATAATTATATTAAAAACAAAATTGTTACAGTTTCTACTTTTTAATATTGTTAAACTCACCAAGCCATCACGTACTGCGCCTGCATTTAGTCTGTTCCCTACGCCGCTATGTGTCAAGATAAAGGAATCATGTGTTGAACCAGGCCAGTGTGCCACAATGTTTGTGAGAGTCATGTTGGAGTCACATATGATTTAAGTATACCACCGTAAGTATACCATTCAAAACGACAGATATTATGGCACTCAGGGACGGCTGTGATATACCAGACCTATAGGGTGAGATGATAGATTCCAATAGAATTATTTCATATACAAAAAGGTCTTAGAGACAAAGTTGAGGATTACTTATAGTTTTTTTTTTATATAAATAATTTACCTGTCTGCCAATTCCTGCTGGAAACAGCCAGTTGCCAAGAAACCCAGTGTGGTGAGGACTTGTATTTGGACTGGGATGGCATGGTTCCGGCGTGTTGCCCTCTCTAATACTGGACCCAATTCAGCACATCTAAGAGCACAGCTCTAGGGAATCATAATGGGCCAGGATATCATCATGGTCCCTGAAAACTCGTTCTCTCCTTATTCTGCCATTGGCATAATCCTCCAACAGTGCCAGCAGTGCCATCATGAAGCATTACATACCCAGGTCACCGGAGGATTTATATGTTTCTAGCAATTAGACTGATCATTAACACCTTGACAAAATCACAGAATTAATTTGTGGGCGAAAATTTAAGACGAAAATGTTATAGTGAACACATACTTCTTCATGACGGTTTTGTAATGAACACCGTAGGACCGATGATGAGTAGCGATTGTGCTTCATGACTGTATTTGAAGACTTTGACATTTTATGATAGCTATATGTACATTAAGGAAAATATTTCGTTTTTACACTGTGTTCTGCAGTTCTCTAATAAAAGGGTATTTCATGCTATTTTGTATCACATGTAGTCGCGCCATCTCCTCCTGCGCTCCCGTTGTGGACAATGTGACTGTAAGGCAGTGCTGATTATTCATTCATTCATTTATTCATTCATTCATTCATTCATTCATTCATTCATCTTCTACCACTTATCCGAACTACTCGGGTCACGGGGAGCCTGTGCCTATCCTCAGGCGTCATTGGGCATCAAGGCAGGATACACCCTGGACGGAGTAGCGCTGATTAATATTATTATTATTTTATTTTTAATACATTTTGAATTACATTTGGATTTTACTAGATGTATATAGCCTAAAACAATTGGCACAAATAACACTGTTGGATTTAATCTTCATGATAATGTAAATATAACGTATGAAATGGAGTGAAAATTAAATGTCATTAATTCTTATAATCGTTCTTCTCACATGTATTTTCTACAATCTAACTTCAGTTCACGACCTCACCATCTGTGTCGCCAATTCCCTTTGTCTCCAGAATGTGCGTACGCACGTCTCAAAGTTTGCTTAAAGGTGCGCACATTCTCCCATCAAGTTTGATTTTTATAGATTACAACCTTTGCGCGAAAACCGGCGTACGCACGTTTCCAGCCCCGTTTTGTGCGTACGCACGGTTTATAAATGAGACCCCTGGTTATTTCCTATGAGTTTGCTCAGGTGCTCAGCCCTGGCAGCTTTTAGAGCCTGTCTATAGTTGGACATACTTTCCATATACGCAATTCTAAAAACCTCTAATTTAGTTTTTCTCCACTTTCGCTCGAGGTTTCGGGGGCAGCAGTCTAAGCAAGGACACCCAGACTTCCCTCTCCCCAGACACTTCCTCCAGCTCCTCCGGGGGAATACCGAGGCGTTCCCAGGCCAGCCGAGAGACATAGTCCCTCCAGCGTGTCCTAGGTCTTCCCCGGGGCCTCCTCCCGGTTGGACATGCCCGGAACACCTCCCCCGGGAGGCGTCCAGGAGGCATCCGGAACAGATGCCCGAGCCACCTCAGCTGACTCCTCTCGATGTGGAGGAGCAGCGGCTCTACTCTGAGCTCCTCCCGAGTGACCGAGCTCCTCACCCTATCTCTAAGGGAGCCCCCAGCCACCCTGCGGAGGAAACTCATTTCGGCCGCCTGTATCCGGGATCTTGTCCTTTCGATCATGACCCAAAGCTCATGACCATAGGTGAGGGTAGGAACGTAGATCGACTGGTAAATAGAGAGCTTCGCCTTGCGGCTCAGCTCTTTCTTCACCACAACAGACCGGTATATTGACCGCATCACTGCAGAAGATATACCGATCCGCCTGTCGATCTCCCGCTCCATCCTTCCCTCACTTGTGAACAAGACCCCAAGATACTTAAACTCCTCCCCTCCTTGAACCGCCACCTTATTGTGGTGGAGGGGTTTGCGTGCCTGAATGATCCTAGGAGCTATGTTGTCTGGGGCTTTTTGCCCCTGGTAGGGTCTCCCAAGGCAAACAGGTCCTGGGTGACTCTCCAGACAAAGAGTGGTTCAAAACCCCTTTATGAAGAGAAATATAGCAAGGTCCGTGACGTTGCCCGGTATGGCGCAACCGGGGCCCCACCCTGGAGCCAGGCCCGGGGTTGGGGCTCGCATGCGAGCGCCTGGTGGCCAGGTCTTACCCCATGGGGCCCGGCCGGGCTCAGCCCGAAGGAGCGACGTGGGGCCGATCTCCTGTGGGCCCACCACCTGCAGGAGAAACCGTAAGGGGCTGGTGCAATGTGGATTGGGTGGCAGTCGAAGGCAGGAGCCTCGGCGACCCAATCCCCGGACACCGATGTATTCATTTGGCTTAATCCAAGTTTCAGAAAGGAAGAGTGCGGTAAGGCTATTTTCTGAGATGTTTTCTACCCATCCCGAGGCATCCAGACATTGTACCAGCTCGATCGTCTTCCATGTGATGAAGATCTCGGACCTCCACTAAGCTGAGGCCGACTTTGTGAGAATCCTGAGACATCTACAGATCTACCAGCTCCAGTTTGACTCTGTGATACTAAGAGGAGATCAGAACTCCATGTGACCCTTACACCAATACAGCATTTGTTTGACTGTATATTTGTAATCACACCCTCTAGTGTCACGCATATGAGGATGGGCTCCCCTTTGAGTCTGGTTACTCTCAAGGTTTCTTACTTACCAAATTAAGGGAGTTTTTCCTTGCCACTGCTGCCTGAGTCACCTCAGACTTGCTCATTGGGGATAAATACATATACATACGTACATACATACATACATACTGTGAACTATATATATCTTGAATTTTTATTATATTAATTCTTTATACTTCTCCTTATGTTTACCTTCTGCTCTATGTTTATTTTCTGTAAAGCTGCTTTGAGACAATGTCCATTGTAAAAAGTGCTATACAAATAAACTTGAATTGAATTGAATTGAATTTCATTTACAATAAGTGCTTTGGGTGCAAGTGATCTAATGTTCAGGAGCCCAAACTTTAGGAACTGTTTTTGTATGTTTCTTTGCATCTTTCTGGTCTGATTACAGTAAGATTATTTCGAGAAATTCTCACGTATTTGCTTTTTGATCTCACTATTCGGGGAACAGACACAGTTTCTATCGGATGAGCCATGTGTGCATTTGTGTCAGTGTGTTGAGGTGAAGGATGGCTATAGAATTTTGGATTTAAAGCATAGTTTACCAGTTAGAGGGTGTGCAGCGCCCTGGAGATGTGGTCCGAGAGGATCTCCGGTCCAAAACTACTGGGGTGCAGGCCGTCAGCACGGAACAGCCTAGGACGCTCCCAGAAAACATTCCAGTTATCAATAAAGAGTACATTCTGAGCCTGACACCATGACTGTAGCCATTCATTTAAAGCAAGAAGTCTACTGAACCTTTCAATTCCTCGCTGGTACGTTGGAAGAGGTCTGGACATGATGATCCTCGCCGAGGGTGCTGTGCTGCGAACCGTCTCCACCAGGGTGTTGAAGTCCCTCTTCAGGATCTCCGACTGCCTCAGGCTGGTGTCATTCGAGCCGGCATGAAGAACCACAGCTTGGGTGTTTCTGCTCGCGACCCTAGGTACTTGTGCAGCGACATCAAGAACACGAGCACCAGGCAAACAGTGAGTGCGAGCCTTACCTTTAGCCACAGTAGCACGGATGTGGCGGACGATGGAGTCTCCGATGATCACAGTGTCACGGTCCATCTCGCGAAGGGGGGCGAAGCGGTTCCGGGTGGGGATCTCGAAGACCGGAGGGGGAGAGGTCCTCGACCGGGGCCCGGCACGTGTCCTCCACTGCTGCACCCAGTATGCGCGGTGAACAGCGCCTGATCAGGAAACTTCCTGGGTGCATTTGGCCTGGACAGAGAAGCACACGGAGTAGAGGTGGAGGGAGTAGTAATTACACACTGGGAGTTTACCTGTGACAAGTGAGCGACCAACCGAGGAGCTTTCAGGGCGGCTTTCCGCTCCCACAGCTCGGCCTGCTTCACCTGTAGGTCACGGATCTGCTTCTCCACGGCCTCCAGCTCCAGTTCCACCGAGTGCAGCTCTAACATGTGATCACCTGCACTCAAAGGCAGAGACATAACCAACATGATGTTATAGAGCAAGTATAAAAGGCGTACTGGCGGTAGCCAGGCTAACAGGCTAGTTATGCTAGTCGGCTAGAAGCTCATTCATTCATTCATCTTCTACCTCTTATCCGAACTACCTCGGGTCGCGGGGAGCCTGTGCCTATCTCAGGCGTCATCGGGCATCAAGGCAGGATATACCCTGGACGGAGTGCCAACCCATCGCAGGGCACACACACACTCTCATTCACTCACGCAACCACACACTAGGGACAAGATGCCAATCAACCTACCATGCATGTCTTTGGACCGGGGAGGAAACCGGAGTACCCGGAGGAAACCCCCGAGGCACGGGGAGAACATGCAAACTCCACACACACAAGGTGGAGGCGGGAATCGAACCCCGAGCCTGGAGGTGTGAGGCGAACGTGCTAACCACTAAGCCACCGTGCCCCCCCTCGGCAAGAAGCTGACGCTGGGAAAACAAATAAACAGGATGTAGCTATATGAAAACGTATATCGAGCGATTATTCTACGTTTAAGATGCTATTGCCGATTTGTTCACCCTATATAAAAAGTAGGAGTCAGAGTGTAAGGTGTGCTAGCGGAAACCTGGCTAACAGGCTTGTGGTGCTAACCAGGTAGCAGCGGGTGCTGGGAGAACAAATAAAGATATCAGTAAGGAGTTAAAGTATAAACTCAAGATAAATCGAAATTGAATAAAATTAAATGAACAAATTACTGTTCTTGTTGGCTGTACTTCTTCTATCCACTGAAGTTCTAGAAATATTGCTATTATCTCTGTAGTAAAAACAGATACATGATCTGAAATTCGTTTGTATATTTTGACTTTGAATTGGGGAATATATACTGCTGATGCTGTTCTTTCAGATTCAGGATCTTTAGAGCCATCCATGTATATTTGTAATATGCTATAACATGATTGTTCAATGTATTGTTGCACTGCTATATTTGTTAACATATTTCTTTATTTATGTTTTTCTTTATATAACTGAATGTCAACTACTGGCATAGGGAAAAGCCCAGGAGGAATTGCTGAAGATGCCATGGAAGGAACAATATTGATGTCACTAATTCCCATATTCTGTGCTTCCTCATTTGCAGTCCATCAAAGTTTGATCATTTTTAATACTCATATTCCCAGCAATTCTTCAAAACTTTCTTAACTGGATGACCATCCAAGTGTCCCTTTACATTGATCCAATATCTCATCTTTAATTTGAGCCTACAGATTTCTTGATACTCTCAGATTTCTTTTTTCCATCTCTACTTGTACATTGCGGCCACTTTTCCACAGCGCGCCATTATCTGCATACAAAGACCTTCCTATCCCTGTTTCTATCTGATTAAATATATCATATATACTATACTGATACATATGTAATAAGTAATTGAGTTCTCCTAGGTAATTCACATATGGTATTTGTTATTGTTATATTGTTATCTTTTATATCGATATATTGTTATTGTGGAATACAACGTGCCTGTATTATGAGCTTGCTAGAGTCTGAATGAGACTGAGCAGAGTGAGCAGGGGCAGGCAATTAAGTGTGCAACGGTTATAACTGCTTGTTTCTGATTTATGCAGCAATTTGGATAAAGCACAGCCATTGAATCAGCAGACTGTCTCTGGTCTCGTATTTCACATCGCACAAGAACACAACGCAGAACGGTAGCCAGATACGACACAGAAGGGCAGACAAGTGCATGTACGGCCCAAAGTGGTGCCGTAAACCACACTCAGTATCGGACTACGGATGAAGAACTATATTCACTATTTCTATTTCTTAGTCTAAGGAGAAAAATAACTGAACCGTTGCTCAGTGGGTGAAAGTCCTCTTTTCAGATAAAGATTAATTCTGCATTTCATTTGTAAATCAAGGTCCCAGAGTCTGGAAGAAGAGTAAAGAGGCACAGAATCCAAGTTGCTTGAAGGTAGGTGTGAAGTTTCCACAGTTGGGGGTGATTTGAGGTAGCATGTCATCTGCTGGTCTTAGTCCACTGTGTTTTGCCAAGTCCAAAGTCAGTACAGATGTCTACCAGTAAATTTTACAGCACTTCATGCTTCTGTCTGCTGGCAATGTACTGTATGTTGAGATGCTTGTAATAAATGTTTATTTAAAAAACCTGCCTGACCTGAACCCATACAGAATGTGTGGGGTATTGACAAAAGGAAGATGAGAAACACGCAACCCAACCAAACAGTACAGAAAAGCTGAAGGCTGTTAACAAAGTCTTCAATAGTGCTTCAACAGTGCCACAGGCTGATCCCCATCCCATGCCATGCTGCACTGTTAATTTTAAGAAGTTCTACATTTATGTATTGTACATTATTTCTTTGATTGATCTGAGTAAATATTTGGATATTTTGAGATTCAGGACTTTTTTATTTTCATTAAATGGAATCACAACTGGCATGTTACACACATTCAAGTACAATATGTTGTTTTTTTAATGAGAAACAAAATGTGAGCCAAAATCATCACAATTTAAAGTACCAAAGACTTAAACTACTTCAGTCTGTGTGTACTAAATTTGTATAATACATTATTTTCACTATTTGAGATGAATTACTAAAATAAACGAACTTTTCCACGACATTCAAATTTATTGAGATGCACCTGTACATGTGCCTCCTTGAGGAGGGGGACCTTGTGGGCGCTGACGGATTTCAATCCATGGCGGAGTATTGTGTTACGAATAGTTTGGTGACTATGGTCCCATAGTCACCCATGTAGTTCTGGACTGATCCTTCACTTTCCTCATGGCTGGTAGAGACATACCCCAAAAGTCTTGCAGCTGTAATTGCAGTGAAAGGTGGTTCTACAAAATATTGACTCAGTGGGTCTGAATACAAATGCACGCCACACTTTTCAGATATTTATTTGTAAAAAAAAATAAAAAATCAGTGGGTATGTATACTTTTGCAAGGCACTGTATGTGACATCATCAGATACACATCTGTAATGCACATCTCTAACACACTTATCAGCTAACAACAGTATAATGGGTAATGAATTAGGCCAGAGATTGTGTAGGCTCAGAGCTGATGTTGTGAAAAATCGATGTTGTGCAAAATCTTACATTATAGAAGTGCCCCAAAGAAGTAGGGATCATACTTTAAGAGTATTATGATTGGTATCATAAGATACATGAGAATAGATCTCAGATGTCATAATAAGAGTAAAGTGATATATAACTAATGCATAAATAAACCACACAGGACTCAGAAGGTATAATAAGGAAAGGAGGAGTTTATTACAAAATAAACTTAATAATAATAGTGAGACCCAGAGCTATCAGGTCTGGGAGAAGTAGGAGTGTAGTCTGGAGACCCAGGCCTAGGAGGGGGAGAAGAAGGGACAAAGCCTGGGGAACCAGGCTCAGAATTAGAAGGGGAAGAGGCCCAAGTGGGAGAGAGAGGGCGTATATAGGCGAAAGGAGGAGATGAGACATGAGTAGGGGAGGCAGGAGTTGTCAGCCTAGGGCAGCAGGGTTCAGCATGAGGACAACCATCTGTTTGTGTCCTTTGGTCCACCAGGACAGGAGGCAGGAGTGTCTGAGTCGGAAAAAGACCGAGTCATAGGCGGTTGCACAAAGTGAAAAGGCGTGAGAGGCTGCTCAGGGAGTGTAGGGGAACACAGTCGTTCCAGGAAGGAGCAAAGCTCATGAGATAGATGACTCAGGTGATAGTGACGGAAAGTGGTTAACACTTCAGCAGGAACTGGCCTCCTATAGGGAGTAGACCGAGAAATCCAGATGGTGTGACCAGGACGAATTGGCTGACCCTGAGGTTGAGAATCTAAGGGGAAAAGGGAGTAGCCTTCAATAGAAATAGAGGAACTAGAAATAGAGGAACTAGAAATAGAGGAACTAAAGCTTAAAACATGCAATAAACAAGCCCAGTCTGAAGGTAAAGTTATAGTAAAGTTCAAAAGGTCAGCAAAGCTTAAAAGAGTCAACATTAAGGACTCTAATATAACATACAAAGTAGCAATACAGCGATAAAGCTTAGCAACAATAGCAATATAATATAACCAAGTAGAAGTAAGAACTTATGACAAAGTTAATCTCATATAACTAACATATAATCGTTAACATATAATCAGTAAAGTAAAATAATAATGAGAGAAATGAGAAAAACTTACTCATTGTAGCTGAAACAGAGGAGTAATCCACGAAGCGTCTGTCGTGAAAGGCTGAACGACAAATGTGATACCATCTAGGAAGTAGAGCTCTCTTGAGCATATTTTTAATAACAGTGACGAAAAAGGCCGAAAATAATAGGAAATTAAGAAAAGAGGAAAACCCATACATGGGCACATGAGTAAGCATCAGCTGATGATTCTGGGAAATAAGGGGAATTCAAAAAAACAGGATATTAAGTCACTGAGGAAGCGTATGAGGTAATTTTGGGGAAATAAGGGGATTTCAGAAGAAGCATGTAAATGACCAGGCGGGGCCTCAGAAACAACTTTGAGAAATAATGGGAAATTGCCGGAGAGTATGCAGATTAAGAGAGGAGGCGCCTAGAGGCGCCAGGGTATATATGGAAATTTCACTGGAAAACACAGTTCTTTTTCGTGAGGAGAGTAGCTCTTTTGGACGGCTAGGCCATCTCTTGATGCTGCAGCTCTTTTATTCTTTTGATACTTTGTTTTGCAAAGGAGACATTTTTGGTTACCTGTGAATACTCTTTTGGGGTTTTTCATTTGTTCTTTTTAACTTAGTAATTTTTGTTTGCCTTGAGTTCATTGGAATGGATGATTGACTGACTGCAATAAAGAAGTTTTTGCTCATTCTCATCCAGGTCTGAGGAGTTTTCTCACTATTTCATTAATATTAATTATAGTGTATACAGGAGGATTTGGCTAAAGTAGATGACAAAACAGTTATAGTTATAAGTATATATCACCCTTGTGATATGTCAGCTTGGAGGCGGGCTCTAAGTTCCGACATATTTATTGGTGCCCAACGTGGGGCTCGATAAAGGGACAGCGTGACTTGCATCCGGAACTGGGACCACTCTCTCAGAAGGGCTACAGAGGCCGGCCATAATAAAGGTAAGCAGACGCCTGTTATATTCAAAAGTCTGTGTATAGTGTGTCTGTGGCCTAACAGGGGAGGGGTGGCCCTGGTAAAGGAGGTAGACAGCTGCCCTCGAGCTCGAGAACCCCTAAGGGTGAGATAAGAGAGCTGGATGAGAAATAATAAAAATCACATGTGATTGAGGGGGTTGATGATTGTGTATATGTATAAGAAAGTCTCATGAGTGGATATTGTCATTTACATTAGATAACAGTGTTGTGAATAGGCCTGGATAAGAGAAGATCTTGAAGTAAAATTCCTGCGGATACCGGCGGAGTGTGAGTGCTATTAAACTCACACACCGTGCCTGCACGGGCAGGTGTGGAAAAAGATAGTCCCTAGATACCGCTGTCGGGTGAGACAGTCTGCTTGGTAGGCCTGGGGGGCCCCCGGTGAATAGTATACGGTGAATAGTATACGGGAAAGGATATATGTGCGTGAAATTGTTGTTGTGTATACGTAAATTGCTGAGTCAAGTGACGGAGATCTTATTCGAAGTGGTGAAAGTGGTGGCAAAGTATTGTTAATCCCACAACTCTGAATGGAGGAAGAATTGCTTTTTGTACTAGAAGTAATTATTGCTGTAGGAGTAGTGTGTGGACAAATAGAGTGGGATTTAGGCATCGGATTGTGGGCACTTAAATGCTTTATGGGACTTATGAAGTGAGTTGGAGTGAGGTAAGTAACACAATACAACACAACAGACAAAACAGAAGCACATAAGGGATTAGGTGGCACGCTAAAAAAGGAATACTAGTGAATGGAAGACATAGATTTAAGGTGTGATGAAGAATTAGGTTCGGAGTCGGACTTCGAGGGAGAAAAAGACTTAGAGATAGAAACTAGAGGAGTAAGGACACACTTCTGGGACGAACGAGTGTATAAAGACAGGTACGGTGTAGAAAAGACACCAGTCTGACGAGCAGATAGCAACTACGTTGTGGTCTCTAACAAGGTTTGACGGATTGTGGACATTAGAAACTCAGTTTCCGTATAACAATTGGCGTAAAAGAATAAAAGCGATCTGGAAGCCTCGGTTGTTGAGCCCAGTGTTGAGAGCCCTAGTAGACACCCCAGGTAATCAACAGGCAGAAGTACCGCTGTGTGGGGTTTTAACAGAGGCAGTCAATGAAGACGACGAACCATTGGTAGAGCTATTTGAGTAACGTCCACGTCAGTTTAACTATTGCTCAGGATTGATGGCACTGGTGTCGGTGGAAAAGCGTCTGGTGCAGTGGGAGAGAGGGTTTGCAATATCCATTCTCTTAGATAAAATAAATCCGCTTGAGAGCCGAACTAGACAAAGATCCAGTGCAACCGCGACTGACAGCAAAAAGAATAAACGTACAGTTAAAGCGGACAACAGTGTCCCCACATACACGTGATAGAGCTTCAAGGGCAAGACAGGGGTGCGTGATGGAGAAGGAAAAAGGCCTGTTCACTCCAGCTGCAATTATAATAATAAAGCACAAGGATGCTGAAAAAGAAATCAAAAAGTACATGAAAAAGTGGCAAGACCGGACGAAGAGAGAGCTGCAATGGCCAGAAGGAGGGACATTTGACGAAGAAAGGTGCAAAAAGATGAAGGAAAGGGTAGAGTGTTCGGGAGAAATGAAAAAAGAGAACAAGGAAAAGACAATGAGGAAATGGGAGATAGTGGACTGGTTTGACCAGGAAGGAAAAAGAAGGAGAGCAGAAAAGCTGAAAGGAGAGCAAGAGAAAGAGCAGGAGAAAGAGAAAATGCTGATAAGAGAACAAAAGAAAGAGGAGGCAACAGCCCCACCATCAGGTGAATGTATGGAGCAGCTCCAACCCCCACCCTATAATGAACAGTACAAACCTAGGTATCATGGTATATATCCAGTGCTACCAACAAGAAATGACGGACAAGAAGTAGAACTGGAAATAACTGGAGGACAAGTCAAAGGAATTATAAGACAAATGTCAACGGGAGGAAGAGAAACTGGGAGAGGGAGCGGAGAGTCAGACGTGTGCTCTTCAGGGGAGAGTGAGCAGCACGAAGAAGAGAGAGAGAGAAGGCGAAAAGATGAACAGCCCAAAAGCCTAGAACACTCGCAAACAGATGCTGAAGGAGAAAGAGAGGAGAGTCAATACTGGGAAGATAATACAGAGAAATACAACTCACAATGGGTAGGGGAGTACCATCACCCTCAGCGCCTACAGCCGCATAGCAGCACCCCCGCCATTAGAGGAGAAAAACTCCCAAAGAGAGGGACAGACAGTCCACCCTGGGAGATCAAAGAAGGATGGGAACAGGTGAACCTGCTAAAAAATATGGAGGAAATACGCGGCTCCCTAGCAAGGATAGAGGACCGTTCACGAAGAGCCCTTGTGGAAGAGCAAGAAGGGATGAAACAATACCATAAAGAAAGAGAGATAGTAAGCGAGAGGGAGAGAAAACAGAGCAGCCAATGAACGATCATCTCAATGGACATAGAAAAAGGCACTGAAGAAACCCCTAAGGCAGCCTCAGTGGACGAAGAGCAACACAAAGAAGGGAGGGTGAAAGTAAGGCTGGAAGGAGAAGTGCAGTTAACCCCTCTAGACGCAGAAGGCTTGTAGCTTGGCAGAAGACAAGGCAGAGCACTCGAAGAAGCCCTGGAGCGCAGCCAGGCAGCAGAAGAAACGGCAAATGAACTGAGAACTCAAATAAGCTTGAGGGTGGAAGAGCTGAGAGAAGAACTGAAAGAGGAAAAGAAGCATGTTGAACAACGACTGCGAAGCCAACAATATGAAAGAGGAGAAGCTACACGGGCTATGTGCAGAGATCTGGAGAGGAGGTTGACGGACCAAGATGATAAGCTGAACAAAGTCATGAGAAGCATAGGCCAAGGAAAAGGAGCCGGCCCCTTTATGAGGAAAAAGAGAGACAAAATGAAGTGGGAACAAGTGCAAGGGCAGCGTCACATGACCACACGATCGCAAAATCAGAATCGATACAGAGATGAGGAGGGAAACGAGGACCATCTCAGGGGCTCCGAGGAAGAAGAAGAGGAACAAGGCAGATTTGAGGAACTAAGCAAGCCTGGTCGGCTGAGGACAACAACAGACGTGGCGGATGAACTTTCAGAACCAGAAGAAGTGTTACAGTGCCCTCTGATAGTTAAAGGGAGGGATGTGCATTATGTGCCATGGTCATTCATGGACATGACCGGACTAATAAAAATACTACCAAACGTATGTGAAGGAGCGCAAAGGTGGATCACGAAGTTCGAAAACAGCTGGAAACAGTAGTAGGACTGAACACCATGCCATGGGCAACGTTCGAGGCCAACGTGATACATCACACAGATCTACTGGTGCAGCTCCACAAAGCACAGCTGGGAGAGCTGGCAAGGAATAAACAAGAGAACCATGAGAAGAAGAAAAAAGAAGAGAAAGAATATACCTCAAAGCAGGCAGCAGTTATGGTGGCCCCAGCTGCTGTACAGACTGCACCACCTCAGAATGGAGGGGCACCACAAGTAATGATGACACAGCCACAGCCGCCGCCTCCAGCCATGATGCAATTCCCAATGGGATACCCGATGAATTATCCCATGAATCCCCAGTATGTTCCTCAACAGCGTGGCTGGGGACCAGGCAGAGGTCGAGGAAGAGGAGGCCCAGGGAGACAGCCTCCACAAATATCCGCCTGGGGAACAGGGGGACAAGGAGGAAGCTGCAGGAATTGCAATAACCCAGGCCATTTGAAGAGAGATTGTTCCTACCTCCAATATGGGGCACCAGGAGGAGCCATGGGGAATCAAGGAAGACAACAGATGCCAGCACAAATGCCTGCACCAATGTTCCAACAAGGAACCGGACAACCCGGAATGCAACAGGCACCGGTGGCAGCACAACAAGGGGCTGGGAACTGGGCAGGCCAATGGATGGGCCCAGGGCTCCAAGGACAAACCCCAATTCCACCTGGAGGGAGCCCAATGGGCCCAGCTCCAGGGGGAATGTGAAGAGGCCTAGAGAAGCCAGAGGGGGAGCTGGTGCAGTGTACAACCTCATTGCACCCTGCACAAGAACCAACAATTATGGTGGGAATTGGAAATGAAGTACAGGCCCCATTCCTGATTGACACAGGAGCAACATTTACAAGCATTGGAAAAGAAGGCTCAAAGCTTCCCCTCACACGTAGAGCAATAAAGACAGTGGGCTTCTCAGGAAAAACTCAGACTCAACGATTTACCGAGCCACAATGGATTACTGTAGAAGGAATAGTAGTCCAAGCACCATTACTTTATTCTCCGGACACTCCGGCCAACCTTCTCGGACGAGATGTACTTTGCAAGCTAGGAGCCAAGATACACTGTGGGCCAACAGGGGTATGGATAACACTCCCAGAGATGTTAGCTCAACAGTACCTAGTAGTAAGCCAGGAAGAAGAAATAACAGAATTGGACAAAGTATATTGGATGGAAATCAAAGACAGAGAAGTATCAAAAATATGGCAAGAATACTCTGAATGGAAGCCATGGTTGAATCACATTCGCCCAGATTGCTGTGAAGCCAGAGGACCATGGCATTGTACCCTAAAATATGATGAAGGGGGGACAGACGAAGAATATGCATCGCTATGGGAGGAACGACTAGAAGGAGGAAAGTTCGACATTAATATAGGCAGCATAATAGTTGGCCAACAAGGAGTAGCTGCGTATTTCATACTCCCAGAACAGATCCAAGGGTGGTACCAAGTTGAGGACGCAGTCTCCCACATCTCCCTGATGATCGGGCAAGGTTTTGAATCTAAAGATTTAGGGCCTATGATGAAAGAAGCAGGAAAGGTAACAAAGTGGAACACAACTAGGAATCCTAGGATGCATGTGTCGGAAGATAGAAAATTTCTAAGAATAGACTGTACAGGGATAGAACAGGCAGTAGCTACAACTATGCTAGTGAGCCAGCAGACACAAATACAAGTAAGAGTAGAGGTGGAGGTACAAATGCCACAGATAACAGATGAGGGTGAATTGACAGAGAAAGAAGTAGAAGAAGCACTAAGCAGAGTCCCAGAACAACTATGGACCAAAAATTCAACAGATGTAGGATTAGTTAAATCAGCAGGACTAGCAAAAATACAGGTTAGATCTAACGCTCCATTACCCTATCAAAGACAATACCAATTGTCCAAACAAGCAGAAGAAGGGATAGGACCAACTATCAAAGGGCTAGTGGAAGCAGGGGTTTTGATCCCCACAAGGAGTCAGTGCAACACTCCAATTTTTCCGGTCAGAAAGCCTAACTCAGATAAATGGAGATTGGTCCATGACTTGAGACCAGTGAATCAGATAGTGATAGCTGAGACCCCAGTGGTCCCAGATCCACACACTTTGTTATCAAACATTCCGGAAGGAACAAAGTGGTACACAGTAATCGATCTGTGTTCAGCGTTTTTCAGTGTCCCTCTGCACCCCGACTCTCAGCACTTGTTTGCATTTACTTACAGAGGGCAGCAGTATACATACACGAGGCTGCCCCAAGGATACTGTGAGAGTCCGTCAATATTCAATCAAGTACTGACTAGAGATCTGGTAAATTTACAAATGGAAAGCCTCATGAGGCAATATGTTGATGATCTACTGATCTGTAGCCAAACCAAGGAACAGTGCTTGAAGGACTCAGTAAAAGTACTAAAAGCCCTGGCAAACAATGGGCATAAAGTCAGTAAAGAAAAACTGCAATTCTGCCGGAAGAAGGTGGAATATTTGGGAAGAGTTCTAGAAGGGACATCACGAAAAATATTACCGGCTCATGTGCAGGCTATACGCGAGGCACCACGACCTCAGACCGTACGACAGATGTTGTCATTCCTGGGCATGGCAGGATTTAGTAGACCGTGGGTATGCGACTTTGCCTTAAAGGTCCAACCACTTAGAGACATGATAAAAGCAGCAGATCAGACTAAACCCAACGCACAGCTGATATGGACACCAGAAGCATTAGCGGCATTCGAAATGTTGAAATGTACACTAGCATCAGCCCCAGCGCTGGCTAGCCTAGATTACAGTAAGCCTTTTTACCTATATGGGTCAGAACGACAAGGGTTTGCATCGGCTGTATTGATGCAGCAGCAACAAGGCATGGGAAAACAACCCATTGCATATTTCAGTACAGCCCTAGACAATGTTGAAAAAGGTATGCCGCCCTGCTATCGTGCCATATCAGCAGCTGCATTTGCGTATCAAAAGGCATCTACAATTTACAATGGGTCACCCAGTGACCCTGTACACATCGCACACGCTGCATGCATTACTGACAAGTCAGGCGTTCGTAATAACCAATGCAAGGTGCACCAGATACGATGTAATATTGTCAGCACCAGAATTGACAATCGAAAGGTGTAACACAGTAAACCCAGCCGAGAGGATGGTGAAGAATCTGAGAAGTTTCTAAAAGCTCGCCCAGATTTAGAATCACAACCACTCTTAGGAGCACAACAAATCTTTTTCGTAGATGGATCATGTTATCGCACAAATTATGGAAATAGAGCAGGATATGCGGTAGTAGAATATGATCTAGTTGGAAATGTATACCGGACAGTTAGTGAGGTGACTGTCCCTCAACCGTGTTCGGCTCAATTGGCAGAAATAAAAGCTCTGACAGCAGCCTGCAGGTTAGGTGCAGGAAGGACATGCACGGTATACATGGATTCTGCCTATGCATATGGGGTATGTCATGTTTTCGGGCCAATATGGGCACAACGTGGCTTCCAGAGAGCAGATGGCTCAACCATTACCCATGGGCCAGCCATATCGGAGTTGTTAGCAGCAATTCAGTTACCTAAGAAGCTGGCTATAGTAAAATGCAGAGCCCACAAGACAGATGGCACGACTATAACAAAGGGAAATACTGCAGCAGATGAAGCAGCCAAAAAGGCGACAGTAGGCGAGAGATGTTTAATGGTTGTCTTGGTTGAGGAAGAGCCAGAAGGACGTCCACAAATAATGTCAATAGAAGACATGAGAGACGCTCAGGAAACAGCTAGCCCAGAGGAGGTAGAGCTGTGGGAAAAACGAGGTGCCTTCAAAGATAAAGACACAGGGGTATGGAGAGGAGGAGAAGGATTGTGGGTAGCTCCCACCGCGCTATTACCAATGCTGATAAAAGAGGCACATGGGGTAGATCACTGTAACAGAAGGGTGATAATTGACACTATCAGGAAGAATTGGTGGTCCCCATATCTGGCGTGCATGGTGGATAAGGCCTTAAGAACATGTGAGTTATGCACAAAAAGAAACGTTACTGCTCCAATAGGGCACATCCCAGAACCAAGAGGCCCTTTCAGACATTTAATGATGGACTTTGTGGATATGGCGGAAAAAGCGGAAGGGAAGCAGTACATCCTAGTAGTAATTGATGTGTTCAGCAGATGGGTTGAGGCAGTGGCCTGCGCCAGAAACGATGCCAAAACAGTGGCTAAGTTCCTATGTAGAGAGGCGATCCCTAGGTTTGGCATCCCAGACTTACTGAGCTCAGACAACGGACCTCACTTTGTAAACAAAGTGATTAAGTACCTCGCACAGGCATTGTGCATTAAACAAAAATTGGGATGTGTGTACCACCCTAGCTCCCAGGGCAAAGTAGAAAGAGCGAACGGAACACTAAAAGAGAAAATCGCCAAAATATGCCATAGCACGAACTTGAATTGGGTACAAGCGTTGCCACTAGCACTGATGAAAATGCGCTCACAGACAAACCGTACAACACACTTGACACCTCATGAGATGCTCACAGGGAGGCCAATGCCTGTGGCATATACGCGAGGACCCTATAAGGGCCCATCACTGGAACAAATGGAAGGCGAAATGTCAAGTTATGTAAAGCACTTAACCCAAATACACAGACTCTTGTATCCTCAGGTGGGTGCGGCAACACATGGGACACCAGTAAAAGAGCCACTTAACCAGGTAGAGCCAGGAGACTACGTATACATCAAGGTGTTCAAAAGAAAACATTGGAGGGAGCCAAGAAGAGAAGGACTGTTCAAAGTGGTGTTAGCTACTCCCACAGCAGTCAAGGTTGAAGGTAAGGAATACTGGTATCACCTCAATCACTGTTGTCGTGCGACAGCAGGTGCAGACACTGTGGAGGACTCATTAGCCTCAGACACAGAACAGCAACCACAGACACAACAGACCTCTTCCGGAACGAGACCCGCAAAACAACCTCCACAGTCGAGAGAACAACAACCAATTGATCAAGAGCAACCATCGACATCTGGGGTGAGGCAACAGCCAACAAGACAAACGCCTACACCAAGGTCAGGAAAAGACTGGGAGGCCCTGTTGTCTCTTAAAGAGCAACCATACTCCGACGACGAGGACGAACCTGACCCTTATGGTCCTGCACCAGTGACAGGCCCAGCTGGTGGAACACGTGCTCAAGCTAGAGCACGCTTGCAACGAGAGGCCGCCCGCTTACAATTAGAGACTGCTCGCTTACAACAAGAAGCCACCGACATCCCTTCCCTAGAAGATCTCCTGACACCACCCTCAGTCCCCGTAGATGATATAGTTGATGTGACCCCGAGAGTTTATACAGGCCCAGCAGGAAGTTCAGGCACCTCACTAGACGACGTGCAGTCAGACCACTCATATGCAGCGGACCCACACATGCCGCCAGGCCCATTCGACACAATAGACCTCGAGGAGCTCTTTTCCACACTGAACGATTAGAGAATAAAAATACCCTTGTGAGTCATGGTGAAGATATCCCCACCCCGTAGCAAAGACACGCAAAAGAAGACACCGGGTACATCTGATAGCACAGGAAAGCAAGGCAAAGACGAGCTAACGACACAACTTTTCTATGTAGCCTGCGTAATAGGATTATGTTTAAATGTGGCAATCGCAGTAGGATTCCTAGCGACACATGCTCAGACTCATGACTCACAAATAGAGACCAACCGCACCCACACTGATGGGAGATTGTATAACACCTCAAGAATAGGCACACGGTCCAAGCGAAATGCAGGTACAGGTTCCGCCACCATTAATGGACGAACAGTCTTTCAAGGAGAGGGGTCCTACCCATCAATGGCAGGAGTTGATAAGGACACGGCCCAAACGGCCATAGAAGGGCACATGAAATGTGCTTTGGGTTTACTCGCTCATGCTAGTGTACACAAGAAAATACAAAACAACACAATTTATTTTGTAATGTATTCATTTGATTACACAGGTCCCTTTCCGGCATCAGTTTCCAACCCAGTAACATGGGCCACTAACCAATCATCGTCTTACTACACTCTGACCCTAGAGATCCGCATTAGGTGGCCAGGTGAAATAACAATGGATCCAATAACTAGTATCATTGTCACAGGATGCCCTGTGGACGGTGAGGAGGGGGGGTCACTGCAGGCTGATCCACGCGTTATGGTATTACAGTCTCCATGCCACAACCACATATCCCTCGTCGATGCAGAGAACTACGTTTGTTGAGAATTACAAAGCTCGTGTCTATGTCCCTGCATGGAGCCCTGGCTTTCAGTTCCATCAAGCAAGTATAGACTTCTGGGCCACGTGCAGCGATGCCATAAGCCATAAGTGTAATCCCCGTAACTCTCCCCTTCAAGGTGACTATAACGACCTTCTGCCGCTCGTCACAATAATAGGTATTACCCAGTATAACACAACAGCCGATGCTGCCGGGGGCAACTTGTATCGCCAGTGGCTGATAGACTTCGGCACACTGCCGCTAGCTGATATTTTTTGGTACTGTGGAGACGGCACAGCACTCCAAATGCTTCCCCGAATGTGGCATGGCCTCTGTGCCCCGGTTGTGCTAGAAGGGGGCCTTACAGTAATGGCATTAAATGACTCCCTCTTAGACCAACTCCTAACTCAGACTCCCACTCGCGCTCCACGTGTCAGACGCGATATTTCTAAATATTTGGAATACACCAACTCATCGGTGCTCCCGGTCTGGTCAAAGGACCCCATATATATACATAGACTGGAAGGGAGAGCCAGTAGGCGTTCCAGAGGAACACAGAGCACTGTCGGACAGCTCATCAACCACATGGGCCATCCTGCTACCGCACGTACAAACACATAGAAACATGAGGTGGATAAATTATATATGGTACAATCAGCAACGCTTTATCAACCACACGATCGCCGCTTTAGGGCTTATCTCCGAACAACTGCACGCCACAACGCTGATGACTGTAGAAAACCGTTTTGCCATAGATCAAATGCGTGGGCCGGAACAAGGCGTATGTGATATGATTGGTACTGAATGTTGCACCATCATCCCATTGCACACGGGCCCCATGGGACCATTATCTGCGCTACTAACCCGTATGAAGGCAGCCCGAGACCAGATGGTCCGGAACTCGGGCGCACCAGATCCTGCATGGTATAATTGGTTGCTCTCAGGGGATTGGATGGCAGGACTGATGCGCATAGGCATGATAATTCTTGTGGTACTCTTAGTCGTAGCTTTTATTGCTTGCTGTGGATTGCCTCTACTGCGTGCTTTGATTGACAAGACAGTCCATTCCCTCTTTGGACAGTACATTCAAATGCAGATGATAGATGCAGTCGTAGAGCCGGATCTGTTTCCACTGTTGGACGAGGTCTATGACAATCCATACGAGAATTGATTGTACCCGAACTAACCCACAGTATGTTGTCATAATGTCCCATGTCTGTTGTCCCTGTTTGTCTGAGTCCCCCATGTCCCTGTGTGTACAGACTAATGGATTAGCCACAGATTGGCTATGGAGATCGACTTGTCTGCTTATCGCTGGTGGCTATATCTTAGACTTGACAGGGAACCACAACGAACCTGGAGCTTCACAGGATCAGTGGGTCACTCTTCCGGAAGAAGCTCGTCCTATCCCACTGATACTCTCACACGCAGATATCATGCTTGAGGAAGGGTCATGGTTGGCTTGGCACCAACCTGACGAGGACTATCGTCTCACGGACAGACTGGTCCTGCGTGTCCACGCTTATGA
Source organism: Tachysurus vachellii (assembly GCF_030014155.1). NCBI lineage: Eukaryota > Metazoa > Chordata > Actinopteri > Siluriformes > Bagridae > Tachysurus > Tachysurus vachellii. The sequence goes on along the minus strand of NC_083466.1, from coordinate 25,357,743 downwards.
AATCCGTCGGTGTATTTCGGTAGCATCGCTATATGGCCCTAAGACAAGACATGCATATCTTATATCGCGCAATATTCAGCAAAGCACAGTTCGGCAGTATTACAGCCTATTCTTTTGCTGATATCAAATCTGGACCACCCACACTAGTAAGGCACGAGAGAACCTGGTACGCCTCCCGCCACAGCCCGCTTGGCTGCATCCCATTCTGCGGAAAAACAGTGACTCGGTGGCAGTGGCCATTCTGCCAAAGACATATTACGCTCAGACTTTCTCGGACATTTGGTACTCACTGAAAAATAAACGGCAGATTAAGGCGCCTTTGCCACGATGGATGTACTCCTTACACCACAACCACTATTGGTGGTGGCCGTAGTCATGTACACTCATAGACTGTTATTGTAATTGTAGCTATGCTGTATATATGCCTGGTTGCAATAAGTGCCTACACTGTATATATGCTTGAGAAAGGGATTATTGGGACTCCCGGTCCTGTTGTCTTTGTGTTTGTGTGTGTTTGTGTCTCTGTAAGTGTTGTGTGCAGGGCCATGCTGCGCCTACCTCCCAGACAAACCCCAGGCCAGTGCCCCAGGACGTGTGGGCGCCTGGAGGCCACCCCCAGAGGCATCGCCTGTCGGGTCGATGACGTCTCGCCCCCGAGCCGCTGCCACAACTGCCACCAGCTGACGGCGGAAATAGCTGTGTCTGAGTACGTGTGGAGAGACTTTGACTTGGGGGTACCGCCACGTCGCACCTGGCTGACGTATCCTCCGCCACCGACGGCGGACACATGGTACACATTGCTGGAAGATTCACGCCCCGTTACCCTCATCCTGGACCACGCGGATCTGTTCCTTCCTGAAGGACTTTGGGTCCACGCGTGCCACACTAATGAGTACGCTCTTGGGAATGGGTTTCTGCTGAAGGTGCACAGCTATGAGATACGCCGATCCTTTTGCGTTGCCTCCACATACGGAAGTGGCAGCAGACATGCTTACATTTTCTCCCGCCACATAATACAGACTACCACACGCCAGTACTGCACCTTGTTCTTTTGTGGCTATCAACTCTGGACATCCCACACAAACTATGTACGCCACGGACTACAAGCAACAATCGGTACGCCTGCGTTTATGTACTCATGGGGGGGGCCCACCTCATGGAGAGGGGGTTCCTCGGACGCGGTTGCTGACACAGACAAAGACTGTGTCGGCGGCCGGTTTAGAGACATTTGGGGGGCCCTTCGCGTGGGTAGACGCGTCCGGGTATATATTGAGGGGAAATTTCACTGGAAAACACAGTTCTTTTTCGTGAGGAGAGTAGCTCTTTTGGACGGCTAGGCCATCTCTTGATGCTGCAGCTCTTTTATTCTTTTGATACTTTGTTTTGCAAAGGAGACATTTTTGGTTACCTGTGAATACTCTTTTGGGGTTTTTCATTTGTTCTTTTTGACTTAGTAATTTTTGTTTGCCTTGAGTTCAATGGAATGGATGATTGACTGACTGCAATAAAGAAGTTTTTGCTCATTCTCATCCAGGTCTGAGGAGTTTTCTCACTATTTCATTAATATTAATTATAGTGTATACAGGAGGATTTGGCTAAAGTAGATGACAAAACAGTTATAGTTATAAGTATATATCACCCTTGTGATATGTCAGCTTGGAGGCGGGCTCTAAGTTCCGACATGTCTCATGTCCAACATGAGTATTCACAGGTAACCAAAAATGTCTCCTTTGCATGTCCTATGTGACAAACAGCATCTGTTTATTCCTCAGCACCTCACCAATATCTACAGAGACATTCCAGTCTGGTGAGGAATCCCTAAAGAAGAAGCAGGGTGATGCAAGGACAATCTCCAGATAGCCTTTCTGTAGGGTAAGAACATCTTTTATCCGTGAAACCAAACAGCATCTATTTATTCCTCATCAGCTCGGAAACTCCAAGAGAAACTCAACAAACCCCCTCTCTGCAGATAAGTGTCTTCTATGTGGATTCAAACAAGAAGAAGGAAAATGACCAAGAAATGAAGACTGCAGAATGGAAGCAAAAATGGGAAGACACAATAATTGTGTTTGCCAAGGAGCTACAAAAGTTGATCATTTCTTTACACTTGGAACACCGTAAGAGAGATACACATCCAGATGACAACAAAAAACAACAGATTTCAATATATGTTGATTTCTGAACACCTTAATATTTTTTCTTCCTTAACCATTCAGATTTTGTTTTGCTAATGTGTTTGGGATCATCAACCCATTGTGTGACCCAATTGTGGGTCAACCTAAGCTGCTGGACAGATGACTTCCTATTTGTTTCAAGAATATTCTGGTATAAAGTGGAGATCATTGTTGTCCCAATGACTGCAAGTTTTTCAGGTCCTGAGGCTGCAAAACAAACCCATATGTTTGTGGTGATATGCTGTGTTTTTTTTTTTTGTTGTTTTTTTTTTTTTTTTTCCAAACATAGCAATGCACGATGACTAAAAATGTCCACCTTGGTCAGATTAGGCCAAAGGGAATCTTTGCAGGATTTTTGTTAGCATCAGCATTGAATGTGCTGACAGAGGCCTTGCAGGTCACATGATGTGGTACTTGGCTTTTTCATTATATCGCTGAGCATTAAATGATCTGATCTTGGACTTAATTTGCTGACAAATTCAATCTGCTGGGAGAACTGTTGTGAGGGCTCTTCATTTGTAATCAGTGCTTCTCCGTGTCCAGTGGTGAATATCAAATCCAGTGGAAATGGCCTTATAACCCGTCCAAACTGAGGAGCAGCAAGAACTGCTTCCCTAAGGTCATGGCTGATGTCCTTGGTTGGTACTGAGCCAGATCAGTGCAGACAAAGCCGCTGGACCAGACAACATCTCTGGACCCGTACTCAGGGCATGTGCTGAGCAGCTCGCTGGGGTCTTTACTGACATCTTCAACCTGTCTCTTGCCCAAGCAGCTGTTCCTACTTGCTTTAAATGCACCTCCATTGTACCAGTGCCAAAACACTCCAGCCCAACGTGCCTGAACGACTACCGCCCTGTAGCACTGACACCCATTGTCATGAAGTGCTTTGAGCGGCTGGTCCTGGCACACCTGAAGGACTCTCTGCCATCCACATTGGACTCTCACCAGTTTGCCTACCACAGCAATAGGAGCACAGAAGATGCAGTTTCCATGGCACTGCACTCTGTGCTCATACACTTGGACAATAGTTCAAGTTCACTTTATTTATATAGCACATTTAAAACAGCCATAGGACTGACCAAAGTGCTCTACAATAAAAGAGTGTTAGTTAAAATACACCGAAAAAAAATGATACTAAAACAAGAGATAATGAAAGCAAAATAGAATTAAACAATATAATAATACACACTAAAACATTAAAAAAAGCAATAATAGAACAATTAAAATCAATAAGAAGAATTAAAATGAAAAGGAAAACTATAGATATGCCAAGGAAAAGAGAAACATTTTTAAAAGGGACTTAAAAATGGACAGAGAGGGTGCTAATCTTAATTCTAGTGGCAGTTCATTCCAAAATAAGAATATAAGAACACTTATGCACATATGCTGTTTGTTGACTTCAGCTCAGCATTTAACACCATCATTCCATCCAAGTTAATAGCCAAATTAGTAGATCTGGACATTAACACCTCCACTTGCAACTGGATTATGGACTTTTGACCAACAGACCCCAGCAGGTTCGATCAGGCTCCATCTGATCCAACACCATCACACTCAACACTGGTGTACCACAGGGCTGTGTGCTGAGCCCCTTCCTCCACACAAACTCCACACACACAAGGCGGAGGCGGGAATCGAACCCCCAAGTGTGAGGCCAACATGCTAACCACTAAGCCACCGTGCCCCCCTCTGTATATTTCTGTTTATAGTAATAGTCATATATTTTGTTTATAGGACATATCCTTCTGTAAATTTAGAAATATCCATTTATCTTTCTAGTAATAGCCATCTGTATCTTATGTTCATAGTACATATATACTCATCTGTATATTATGTTCATAATACATATATACTCATCTGTATATTATGTTCATAGTACATACACATTTGTAAATTACTGTTTATAGTAATAGCCATATATTTAGTTACAGGACATCCTTCTGTAAATTTCAGTTTATAGTAATAGCCATCTGTATATTATGTTCATAGTACATACACATCTGTAAATTACTTCTATATTACCATTTTATTTAATTTATTTAACTCATGTAAACGCTGTATATCCTGCACTTGCTGCTGTTGCACTCTGGTTAGACCTAAACTGCATTTCGTTGCCTTGTACTTGTAATGACAACAAAGTTGAATCTATAAATCTAAATCTAACTACTCTAAAATTAATAAAATAGTAATCTAAAATTAACTACTCATGCATTTCATTAGGAAAACCTGGCTGCTAATTAATCTCTTTATGATGGTGGAAGTAGGAAGCGACTTATTTCTTTCCCACCTGGTTTCTGAATGAATGATTTCTGAAAAAAGAAATCCGTTGTGTATTTTGTCGTCATCTGGGGCCTATTGCACAAAACTAGGATAAGGGATTAAGCCGGGATATCTCGGTGATTCTGGCTCAATTTATCCGTGATCCGGTTGCACTAAAGCTGGATTAGGGGGCAGTAGGATGTTATGGTATAAATTACCATGGAGATTTATTCTGTGGATCTATTTAATCTCATCCCTTATGTCAGTCAGCAGTCACCACAAACAGAAACCAATAGTTATTCCACTGCCCACTATACATTGTTATCACATATAACTAGACCCACTGTCATTATTTAAACATTTGTGATCATTAATTTCAATCATTTTGGAAAATTGATTGATCAAGAAGATGATTTTTAGTTGCTATCATTAGATAATTTACAGTTTCCCATAGACTATAAGGCTATATATATAAAATGATAGAATATTAGGGCCACAGAGGAAAAAAAAAGGAGAATGAAGTCATAATATTGTAACCCATTGTTTTAGAGGAGGACAGTTGTTAAAATGACAGCTGTGGGGCATTTCGTGGAATTCAGTATGGTTTCACAAACAAGGACATAGTTAATCTTTTGACACATCAGCATCACATTGTCATAAGTATCAGGACTGTAAAAAGAATATGCATCTTTTCTGCAGAAAGAACCAGCCACATAAATTTATGCCTTTTTCCTTCTTCCTCAGTGTGGCCCTAATACTCTGTCGTATAAAATAACAAAGTGTAACATTATGTTCCTTCATTGAATAAGGATAAAACAAAGCACAAGCCACAGTAATGTCACATGCCCTCACAGGGCTGACCCTTAATTTGTGAAGGCAGGTGAAAGCATGCCTTCAGGAGGCCAAAGGTCATTTCAACTCTGGCTCTGGTCCTGGCATGGGCATGGCTGTAGGCCTGCTGTGCTTCCTGGGGGTCTGTGAAAGGTGTCAGGAGAAAATACACCCTGGCAGCCATACACCCTGTCCCCCAGCAACACACCAGAGAATTCACCCGTCAACACAAAATCTCATCATTACGACCTCATAAACACAGTGATATTCTTGACACAGCCATGATGTAAAAAGTGGACCGTTTTGGCCCGGTCATGTTTAATCTACATCACACACCACACATACACACACACACACACACACCACACACACGACACCACACACGAAAAGAGACACTTTCTTTATCACACAAGAACATTCAATGGAGTCAGTGAGCAAGCAACCTTGGGTCCTTTGAAAGACGCTATATAAATTAAAGCGATTATTATTATTAACTCATCTATTTATTCATTCATTCATTCATTCATTCATCTTCTACCGCTTATCCGAACTACCTCGGGTCACGGGGAGCCTATCTCAGGCGTCATCTGGCATCAAGGCAGTCTATTTATTCAATTAAATTTTATTTTATTTATATAGCACTTTTCACAATTGTTTCATTGTTTCAAAGCAGCTTTACATTAATAAAAGCAGGAGAACACACAGAAAAATCAGTGGACAACATAAGAAGCAGAGTACAGCGGCTAAGATTAAACCGTACTAGTGAGCGTAGTAATAATATAAGGGTTTGATAATAATTTAATCAAAGCCTTATACAGTGTGATGGAGTTACTTTACACAATTTCACTCATATCTGCAGTCCATTTCAATTAAAAAGTCAAATGTTTCATAATCAGAGTACAACTGCGTTTTTGGAGATGTGAATTAACTATTTGGATTGTAATTGTGATGTTTCAGCGGAGCGGTGAGTGTGTAATTGTGCACTACTTACGCATTCAGGCGGTCTGCAATACTTTGCCACGCTTTTTCTCTTTGCTTTATCACTGTGGAGGTGTTGCCTTTATTCTTAATTATGTCTTTTACCTCCTCGTATGCCTCCATAAGGATTTGTGCCTCCGACGGGGAAAAGTACACCGCTCTAGTTGCCATGGTGAATCAGTGAATCTGTGATCGGTGGCAGGTCTGTTTGAGTGAGCCGTATGCGCGCACATATCCAGGATTGGTTTCACCTGGCTTGATGAATCCGTGTCTGCTCATCCTGGCTTGGTCTTTGTGCAACCAATTAAGCCTGGACGCACTTGTTTTGGATTCATTGAGCTCAGCTCAGTCATTTATCCTGGTTGACTTAATTCTACTTTTTTGCAATAGGCCCCTGGAGTAATTTGTTTGTTTATAGAACTTTGTTAAGACCACCAAGATGTTATTTAGGCCCTGATAAATAAAAACAGAGAAATGAAGAAGGGTGTGTTTTCTTTTTCACAGGACTGTAGATTAACTTTCCAGGCCATAAAATATCAAGTCTGTAATCTTCAATCATGTATTTATTATATCAAATATATCTGAGATGTAAACAAAACTGTCACGGAAAATACAACTCATGTTCATAGACCTGAATGAAAAAAGCTGTGATAATCAGTTTCTTCACTATTTTCTAAAAGTAATTTTTTATAAGCATTTATTTTGTGTATTATTAGCAATTAACATTTAAATTGACACATTTAACCTGGAATTAATGAACAGCTCTTCAAATTGTAGAAACAGATGAAAATGTAGATTTAAAGTCTGCATGAAACATAACCTGTATATATAAATTCATCAATTTCATGCCGCATTTAATTATTTGTTCTGACAAAAACAGCTATTCAAATGTTTGCAACCTGCATTTCATTAAACCTTTAATGTATAATTATATTCCTTTACAATCTTGCTGCAACTTTATCATTTTACACATTTAAAAATTCTCTTTAATATGTAATGAAACATAATGACTATAATATGACACTGAGCATCTGAAGTGACATACAGCTAAGTATGGTGACCCATACTCAAAATTCATTCTCTGCATTTAACCCATCCAAAGTGCACACACACACTGTGAACACACACCCAGAGCAGTGGGCAACCATTTTATGCTCAGTGCCTTGCTCAAGGGTACCTCAGTCGTGGTATTGCTGGCCTGAAACTCGAACCCACAACCTTAGGGTTAGGAGTCAAACTCTTTAATCATGAGGCCACGACTTGCTAGATAAGATAAATTGTCTTCCTTCTGGGCCATCATCCAAGCCAAGATTATAAAGTTCTATTGATAATGATGCATCAATATAAAGTTATATATTAGTTTCCTTGTTTTGGAGTTCTTGGATTTCCTTGTAATGCTTTCACAATTACTTGCTTTTTGACCCTCGATCCCAGACTTGATAGATTTGATTATAACTAATTATGTTTGCCTGTTTTAATCCCAGGCATAGATTGAATTTTGGAGAATAAAATTATGTAGAAATGCATTTAATGTGTTCAGGGGCTTAGATACATATGTGCCTTTACATCTCCTGTTTCAGTTGCATTTTTCTTCATTAAGAACAAAGAACTTTGTCTATGCACTGATTATACACTATGATTATAGACTTAAACTATGCAATTCATTCCTACTGGTTTCTTTAGAACAGTTAAGAGGGAAAAAATATTCACAACACCGCAACTGAGATTTACTGAACTGATATGCAAAGGTGAAATGGAAAATCTGATATTTGAGACCAAACAAAATGTGTGTCGCTTTTAAGGAAATTGCTGTCTTTAAACAGAAACCAGATGAGATCCCATAAGAAAGACACTTATTTAAATACCATCAACCCAGGCTGTATAAAAACATTTCTTAAGGCCCGAATTTTCTAAAAAGTTGAATTATAAAGCAAACACCATTTGTTTGGTGATTAATAAAATGAAAGGGATAAACTGAGATGTTTATTTATTTTCTGTGAGTTTATTTCAAAATGATAATCATTTATATAATAATTTCCTACACACTAAAGCCTGAAAAAAAATTTTATTGATCAAATTAAGTTGCACAGTTAGATTTTTGCAAATTCTCAGTGAAAAGAAAAGATTGCAATAAGACGCTTGGAGCATTTCAGTAAATCCCTTTGGCACACACAAAGGGATATTGCTTTTTACAGTTAATGTCATTCCAGTCCTTCTGTTCTGCAGACAGAAAAAAAAATTATTTATATATATATATATATATATATATATATATATATATATATATATACGTATATATATATATATATATATATATATATATATATATATATATATATATATATATATATATATACGTATATATATATATATACGTATATATATATATATATATATATATATATATATATATATATATATATATATATATACGTATATATATATATATATATATATATATATATATATATATATATATATATATATTTTTTTTTTTTTTAAATCAAAAAGCCACACAAAGCCACGCAAAAGAAGATTTTAGATCTGCTTACTTCCGAAGTTGATGTGCACACAGCATTCTTTAAAAAAATTATTTGGTTCTCTGTGATTCCACTTGAAGGTCACTGTGGTGGCATCAGACCAGAACCATTTAAATTTCTGATAGGAAGAACAGTGGACAGTCTGTTACAGGCTGTAATATTTGATAAAACCTGAAAGTTCCTTCATCTAACTTTGTAAGTCTACAATTTTATAAATGTTGTTTGATACTTAGCGAACCTGCTGACAGCCAGAAAGGCCGATCCATGTTGGCTTATCCGAATATTCATGAGTGCGAATGAGAGCCTTAACAGTTTGATATTCATTTTCATTGTGTATTGAGACCAAATGTCCACCATAACGCTGGCAGGTTTCCTAAAAAAAAACAACAGCAAAAAGAGTTTCTCATATTCAGGTATAATGCATAATACACACACACACACACACACACACACACACACACACATACTGTATAAGGCGTAGCTTTTTGCAGGTCATTTCTTCCTGCGGCCACCAAACTGCACTCTTACTCCACTGTACTCAAACTTGCACCTTAGCCTATCTATAGATGTATATGATACATACTATATACTGTAGGTTTACTCTTCATATTATTCTCCTTCTAGACTTAGAATTTATCTATTTTGACTTAAATTTTTTATTGTCAATATTTTGAAGATTTTAATATTTTAACTTGATCTTATTTATTATCTTCATTTGATTCTTTAGATCTTATGTGTATTTTATGCCTTGCATTTTATGTATATTACGCAAATGCTCTAATTTCCACTTTGGATCAATGATGTCTTATTTTTTAAAAAATCATCTTATTCCTATTTCTAAATTCTGTATTCCATAAAATGCTTAAGAGAATGATTAGGGATAGATGTTGGAGATATCTAGTAACTTAATTTTAAACTTTACATTCAGGTATTTATATATTATATTATATTATATTATATTATATTATATTATATTATATTATATTATATTATATTATATTATTTAAAAAATAAATCTGTTTCTATACTTCAGTAAAGCTTCTTTGAGACAATGTGACAATGTGCTATACAAATAAACTGAATTGAAACTGATTTGAATTAAACTCTTAATATTTCAGGTATTAATGTTCATCGTCACTCTGACCGATGAGCTAATTAAATAGGATTTTCATAACACTGCTCATTGTTGGATAAAGACAGCAAACAGTTGAAATAAACTTTAAATTGTACCTCAGCCAAAGCCCAGTTTACTCTTGTAGCGGCATATATGAAGCACCGATTGCCATAGTTCACCCAGCCATATGGACATCTGCCATATTTAGGGGTCAAGCCCCGAAGGGGCGTAGACACCTATTGTTATCATTAGTTTTCTTATTATTAGGGGTCAAGCCCCAAAGGGGCGTAGACACCTATTGTTATCGTTAGTTTTCTTATTAGGGGTCAAGCCCAGAAGGGGCGTAGACACCTATTGTTATCATTAGTTTTCTTATTATTAGGGGTCAAGCCCCAAAGGGGCGTAGACACCTATTGTTATCGTTAGTTTTCTTATTAGGGGTCAAGCCCAGAAGGGGCGTAGACACCTATTGTTATCATTAGTTTTCTTATTATTATTATTAGGGGTCAAGCCCCGAAGGGGCATAGACACCTATTGTTATCGTTAGTTTTCTTATTATTATCAGGGGTCAAGCCCCGAAAGGGCGTAGACACCTATTGTTATCGTTAGTTTTCTTATTATTATTAGGGGTCAAGCCCCGAAGGGGCGTAGACACCTATTGTTATTGTTAGTTTTCTTCTTATTATTATTTAGGGGTCAAGCCCCAAAGGGGCATAGACACCTATTGTTATCGTTAGTTTTCTTATTATTAGGGGTCAAGCCCCGAAGGGGCGTAGACACCTATTGTTATCGTTAGTTTTCTTATTATTAGGGGTCAAGCCCCGAAGGGGCGTAGACACCTATTGTTATCGTTAGTTTTCTTCTTCTTATTATTATTATTATTAGGGTTCAAGCACGAAGCGCTGGAAACCTATTGTTTTTGTTAGGATTTTTATTATTATTAGGGTTCAAGCGCGAAGCGCTGGAAACCTATTGTTTTTGTTAGGATTTTTATTATTATTAGGGTTCAAGCGCGAAGCGCTGGAAACCTATGGTTTTTGTTAGGATTTTTATTATTATTATTATTATTATTATTATTATTCCACCCTAGAAACGGTCGTGCAGCCCAAACCGTAAGGCCTAGAGAGCTCAAACTTGGTCAGATGGTAGTACTGGTCAGAGTTACTCAGGGCCAAAATCTCAGCGGAATCGGACAATTTGGGGCGCTTCAGCGCCCCAAAACGTGTTTGTCCCCATAACCCCTAAACCCCTAAAACCCCTATGTCCAAATCTCAAGTGCTTTATATCATTGGAATCCTTGGCTCATGACTTAAAAAACGTATATCTCCAATTTCATTTCCGCCATAAAATATTTTCGCTATCGCGCATTTTATCCGAAACCTACTTTTTCTATCTAATCCTAGGTTTTTCGCCTGATCAAGACCAATCCAGTGCAGTAATATTCTCTGGAGTCTCAAAGACAATAATTTTCGAAAAAAAGTCGAAATTTTGATTCAGGGTCCTTAAGGGGCCCCAAAACGTTTGGACTGTGAGGAGCCAGTTTTACTAAAATGTCAATAACTCAAGAATTAAATGAGCTATCAACACCAAACTTGGGACACGTGTGAAAGAGGTCAAACTGAGGTCACAGTTCAAAAACCGTGGCAATTGGCCACTTCATGGCGCTATAACGGAAAAATCACTAAAAACAGCCATTTTTAAAAAAAAAAAAAAGCCCTCTAGCGCCCCCAACAGTCCAAAAACCCAATTTTGTGCTGACTTGTAAGGCAAAGATTCTGATTCTGGTTCTGTCTTGAAATGGGCGGGGCTTTAACCGGTAATAATTAATTTGTAATATTTATAACACTAGCTTACTACCTTTATGTTTTTATGAAATACAGCAAAAACGTGTCAGACACTCAGTGTCTGGTTACTGGTTAGAGACAGCTGAAGGTTTAAAAAAGAAAAAAAATCTCCGACAGGCAGAGACGCAATGCGAGTCGCATACTACCAAGCAAGCACCACGTCTGAACGAACCCCCGTTTACCAGAACTCTACTGGTTAGTAAGTACATATTATTAACGTTACAACCCGAAGTAAAAAGCTGAAGAAACCCTAAACGTTAACGGAAAATACCCGCGAACCCGAGTGACTGAGGGAGAGACAGAGAGCTGTTCTGTGTGTGACTGTGAGTGAGCAGAGTGAGACACAGCAACACAATACATCCGTATGTGTGTAGGGGAGGGGCGCTGTGACTAGCCTATCACTGTAGGGGAGGGGCGCTGTGACTAGCCTATAACTGTAGGGGAGGGGCGCTGTGACTAGCCTATCACTGTAGGGGAGGGGCGCTGTGACTAGCCTATCACAGAACGCTGACACAATCAGCTAGCCAATGATGATTTTCATACAATCCGAGCACAGATATTGACTCGTATTACTCGTATAATACTCGTACTCGGCAGAAGTGCTTTATCCGTACCGGATACTCGTTTCAGCCAAGTATCCGGCTCATCTCTAATGGATATGACTTTGTTTATTTTAGGGAAAACTGGACGGGTGAGTACTTCACATGACATATGTTGTGGCACCCTCTGTAGCATGACATATGTAGCATGACATGACATATATTGTCATGTCAATCCAAAGGCCTTAAACGCTTGAACTCGGGAAATGCTGCTTGCAGCTTTAATTAGGGTTTAAGCGCAAAACGCTGGAAACCTATTGTTTTTGTTAGGATCATTATTATTATTATTATTATTATTATTATTATTATTATTATTATTATTATTATTATTCCGCCCTAGAAATGATCCTGCAGCCCAAACCGTAAGGCCTAGAGAGCTCAAACTTGGTCAGATGGTAGTACTGGTCACAGTTACTCAGGGCCAAAGTCTCAGCGGAATCGGACAATTTGGGGCGCTTCAGTCTCCGATTTCATCTACGCCATTAAATTTTTTCGCTATAGCGCATTTTATCCGAAACCTACTTTTGCTAACTAGTCCTAGGTTTTTCGCCTGATCAAGACCAATCCAGTGCAGTAATATTCTCTGGAGTCTCAATGACAATAATCTTTGAAAAAAAGTCGAAATTTTGATTCAGGGTCCTTAAGGGGCCCCAAAACGTTTGGACTGTGAGGAGCCAGTTTTACTAAAATGTCAATAACTCAAGAACTAAATGAGCTATCAACACCAAACCTGGGACACATGTGAAAGAGGTCAAACTGAGGTCACAGTTCAAAAACCGCGGCGATTGGCCACTTGGTGGCGCTATAACGGAAAAATCACTAAAAACAGCCATTTTAAAAAAAAAAGCCCTCTAGCGCCACCAACAGTCCAAAAACCCAATTTTGTGCTGACTTGTAAGGCAAAGATTCTGATTCTGGTTCTGTCTTGAAATGGGCGGGGCTTTAACCGGTAAAAATTAATTTGTAATTTTTATAACACTAGCTTACTACCTTTATGTTTTTATGAAATACAGCAAAAACGTGTCAGACACTCAGTGTCTGGTTACTGGTTAGAGACAGCTGAAGGTTTAAAAAAGAAAAAAAAATCTCCGACAGGCAGAGATGCAATGCGAGTCGCATTCTACCAAGCAAGCACTATTTCTGAACGAACCCCCGTTTACCAGAACTCTACTGGTTAGTAAGTACGTATTATTAACGTTACAACCCGAAGTAAAAAGCTGAAGAAACCCTAAACGTTAACGGAAAAGACCCACGAACCCGAGTGACTGAGTGAGAGACAGAGAGCTGTTCTGTGTGTGACTGTGAGTGAGCAGAGCGAGACACAGTAACACAATACATCTGTATGTGTGTAGGGGAGGGGTGCTGTGACTAGCCTATCACTGTAGGGGAGGGGCGCTGTGACTAGCCTATCACTGTAGGGGAGGGGCGCTGTGACTAGCCTATCACAGAACGCTGACACAATCAGCTAGCCAATGATGATTTTCATACAATCCGAGCACAGATATTGACTCGTATTACTCGTATAATACTCGTACTCGGCAGAAGTGCTTTATCCGTACCGGATACTCGTTTCAGCCGAGTATCCGGCTCATCTCTAATGGATATGACTTTGTTTATTTTAGGGAAAACAGGACGGGTGAGTACTTCACATGATATGTTGTGGCACCCTCTGTAGCATGACATGACATATATTGTCATGTCAATCCAAAGGCGTTAAACGCTTGAACCCGGGAAATGCTGCTTGCAGCTTTAATTATTATTATTATTCTTCCGTCCGTCATTGAAGTCAATGGCAGCCCATAGAACCGTACGTAGGAAAGTTATGAAATTTGGCACACATGTAGAGGCCAGTCTTAGAAGTTACTGTAGCAACTTTGGTGTGTCTAGCTCAAACCGTCTAGCGCCACCAACAGTCCAAAAACCCAATTTTGTGCTGAATCGTAAGGCCTAGAGGCAAAATTCTTGCAACATCAGAATCAGAATCAGAATCACAAAGGTCTTTATTGCCAAGTATGTTTAGGCAAAATTCTTGCAAAATCAGAATAAGAACCAGAATCAGAAAGGTCTTTATGAGGAACACACACACACTTACACACACATTTACACACACATTTACACACACACACTTACTCACACTCGCACACTCACATAC